>NC_089513.1:2720000-2902500 GCF_036850995.1 Saccopteryx leptura | reverse complement strand
CATTCAGGCCTTCAGAACTTTGGAGGAAGGATGATTGGTGGACGAAGGCCTCCCGTTGACTGGCACGTGGTCTGGGGAGGGGTCGCCTTTATTTTTTTTCCCCTTGAGGGTTTCTAAGCAGGAATTTTAGACAAGAGATTGGTCACCTCCATAGTCCCCGCTGCACACCGGCCCAGCTTGCTTCCCAGGCGACAGGGGCCATGTGTGCCAGCAACGCAGCACCCTCTCTGCGCTCAACAGCGTCGAATGGCGTTGGGTTGAGAGTGGGCTCATCCTCTGTGGTTCCAGCCCGAATGTTTTCCGTCTGCGGCTGCTAGGCACCCTCGCTCATGGAGACCTGGCCCAGCGGAGGACAGACCCCCAGACTGCACAGGTGGGGAGGGCCCGGAGGCTGGCCAGGTGGCTGTGTGATGTCAGGGCTGTTGATGGGCAGGGAAGTGACTCCATGGGAGGAGCCTGGGTAGGACACAGGTTTTCTTAGGGACCCTCCCTTTGTTTTTTTATTATTATAGTAAAATACATATAACATGAAGTCCATCATTTTCACCGTTCTTCAGTGCATGGCTTTGGGGCATGAAGCACATTCACGTTGTGCGGCCATCACCACCGTCTGTCTCCAGAACTTTTCATCTTCCCAGACTGACCCTCTGTCCTCGTTACACAACTTTCTCCTTCCCCTCCCCCAGCTCCTGTGGACACCATTCTACTTCCTGTCTCTCTGACCCGTCTGGGTCAACCAACAAGGTTTTGCAGCCGTCCCACACGTGGCCGTCCCTAGAAACGCTCTCTTCGCCCATCATGGCTGGGGCGTGACCGTGACTTGCAGGCAAAGCCGCCCAAGCCACTCTCGCCGACGTCATGTAGGTAAACACCGGATTTCACAAACGCATCTTCTGAAGACAGAACTTGTTGGAAACTTACGGCACTTATTGTTGCTGGTGGGAGCGGCCCGCGTGTGGCAGTGTGGGCGCCTGTCAGGAACCCGGCTCTGCACCCACTGCCGTGGGCGGGGGCGCGTCCTGCTCCGTGACCAGCTGACCGTGCGGCCCGGAGCAGCTTGTTTAACCTCCGCACCTCCGTTTCCTTGTGTGGTTGTGGAGAGTCACCGTGGGCTTCCCCCTTGCCCTGCTGATGGGAAGCTAATGCCATGAACAGAGGCAGAGCACCGGGGATGCCGTCGGGTTCCGAGTGAGAGTGCGATAAACGTGACCTCTTATGACTCAAAGAGGTCAGAACGCAAAGCCTAGCGCTGGCTGAGCCGATGGTCTGGGCACGAAGTGTTTATCTGGAAACAATGACATTATTTCTTTCAAAATAACAGGATCATATCAGTCCTGCTTAGAGGGACAGAAAGGTCTTTCTTTCTACCCGGGCGAATCATTATCTCTGAATGTATTTTATTACTATTTAGGGTTGGTCAGGTGTCGTCATGGTAAAGATGCCTCTGGTCCCTGTTGTGGGCTCCTCACCCTCTCTGCAGAGGATGGACGTCCTCGAGTACACGGTTCCCTTACGGGTGGCCACAGCAGATGCTTGAGAACTGTCGACCTCAGGCCTCTCTTCCTCTGCGTGGGGCTGGGCTTTGTTCATTTCCTCTCTGAATCTGTGCCCTGGGGGCGGGGCACGGGGCGTTACTGCAGGTGCTCCCTTTCTCTCTCCTCTCATCATTTTTTCCTCTTTTTTTCTTATGAACTTGAACATGCTTGCCATTCTTCCAAGCAGCTTCCCAAGCAGAACCGAGGAAGGCAGACAGGATAGACGGAACCCAGTGTGTTGCTGGCAGACGGGCGCTGAGGACCCGAGTGTCCATTTGTTCATCATGGAGAGGAAGGCGTCCCGTGGGGATAGCTGGGACAGAGTGTGTTTTTTGTTTCTGATGCTCTCCATACGAATCTTCTAGTGTAAAACTTTTCCTTGGATGTTGTTTTGACCAAACCTTGTATGTTTCCCCCAAGACATGGTCGCAGGGCGGACTCACTGTGTTCCAGAAGAAATACAAAAGGGGAGATGTCCTTAGACTAGGAACAGGTGCTTAGGCTAAATTTCTATGCAGGGGTCCTGACTAGTTCGCTCAGTGGATAGACTGTTAGCCTGGCATATGGACGTCCCAGGTTCAGTCCCTGGTCAGGGCACGCAGCAGAAGTGAACATCTGTTTATCTCCTTGTCCCTCTCCCCCCTTCTCTCCCTTTTCTCCCTCCCACAGCCAGTGGCTCAATTGCTTCTAGCATGGCCGCGGGCACTGAGGATAGCTTGTTGGTCTGAGTGGAGCCTTAGGTGCTAAAAATAGCTCCATTGCTTCGAGCATCAGCCCCATACAGGGGTTGCTGGGTGGCTCCTGGTCAGGGCGCATGCATAAGTCTGTCTCACTATTTCCCCTCCTCTCACTTATGGAGGAAAGCAAGGACTTGGGGAGGAGCCTGAGCACCCCCTAATGAGGGTGCATCGTTGCTGCCTCTGCTTTGGGTCCCAGGGGAAAATAACGTGAAGAGGGCTCAGGGCCGGGACTCCACCCCCACCCCCACCCCCACCCCGCTGAGCCGCCAGCACCTCTCCTTCGTTCAGCCGGGAGACAACAGTGTTTGCAGCCTCGCTAGGGATGCAGATGAGGAGAGGAATCGTGCACCTGCTGCAGTCTTGGCTCCGGGTGCCCCAGGCAGCCTGGCGCAGCCTGGCGCAGCCCATCACGCTCTGCTCAATAATGCAGGGGGCGTTTGCTCTACCAAAGTGTCACCTGTCTGGGTGAGCCGTGCCTGTGTCTATCTGAAGTGACAGCCATTTCTGAGTGCCTGCGTCTCCCACAGACTCCTCTTTCATCACTCACATCGGGAAGGTAACATTTTCGACAAGATTGTTTCCTCTCCCCCAGCTTGTTTCCTGGCACACCCCCACCCCCACCCTACCCCCGTCCTGGTCCCGGTCGCCGTCTCCCGTGCCCCTTCCCGCGGTGCACCTGATCAAACCGTGATCACTGACAGAGGCTTCCTTCTCCAAATTAAATGAGCCCAACCACCTGGGAATGTTGGAGGGGAAGAGCAGGGGACGTGTTGATGATTCTTAAGGCTAACGAGCCCGGGCGTGGAAACCCTGGCGGAGGCCTGGCGGTGGCTCTCACAGCGTCCTTCCCCATGAGGAATGGACGGAAGTCAGTGAGGTGGCGTGATTCTAGCATCTGTCCTACCTGCTCACGGTCATTTGTATCCGTAATGGAAGCAGGTTAAATACTTCCATTCTGATGTTGCCGGCGGGGATGGAAATGAACACTTCTGTGGAATCATCTCGGCCTGATTCATCCGCACTCCCGTCGCTGACGGAGCCCTAATGAGAATGCCAGGGTGTGGGGTTTATCAGATGACGAGGGGGGAGCCAGTCAATCTCCGAGATTAGAATCACGGCACAGGGCCCACGCAAGAGGCCTCCCCGTGCAGATCTGCTAGGAACCGGTCTTTTCCCTCTGAGGGAGGGGCAGGGAGCGAGCCCAGAGGGCCCAGGGCAGTTACCCCCTCTAATGGGCCACCAGCAAGGGTCATCTCCAGCTGGTGAAACCCTGGGGAGGGTGGGGGAGCTGAGGACACCTCCTAGGACCCTGTTGTGGGGACTTAAAGGGGGGGATGAGGACCAGGGCTATCTTCATGTCCCTATAATTTTCACATTTCCTGCTTTTACAATGACCTTCACTTTGCCTAAAAAAGTCACCTTGCTCCCTTAGCTGTCCTTGTGAAGAAGAGCCATTGGGCTGGAGCTGCTGGTGCTCTCGGACATGTTTCCACTTGGGTCTCGGTCTCTTTTCCCCACGGTGTGTCTGTCTTCTGCACGGCACGGCACTTCTAGAGAAAGTCGCAGGGCTTCCAGCGAGAGGGGTCCTTGGGCATGGGGGGCCCTGCGGCAGCCTTGAGAATTCAAGTTCATTCGTGTGGATTAGTCGGCAGATTTTCGTACTCCGATGCCATAGTCATACGTTGCAGTTTCCCATGTTACTGCCTTTCTTCTTATTCTAGAGACGATATTGCTCAACATCCGAGCAAGTTAAAAATGAAACGTGTTATGTTGTCAGCCGGCCCGTTAGACCAACTGCCGGGATTGCAATGACTCCAGATACCGAAACCGGGGCCCGGCAGGCACGGAACCCCCTCCCCCCGTTCCATTGAAGGAACACGTGTTACGTCATCCCCTCTCGGTCAGGACATCAGATGTGATACATGTGTGTTACCGCGTGTGCGTGGGGACTTTGAGTAGCCAGGTGGGCGTGGACTGGATGCTGAAGGACAGCTTGAATGCTGACTTTCAGAAAGCAGATTGTGTTCAGGGGAAGGACCCATTCACGGGTTGCTGCTTCTACTCTCCTGTCTGGGGACAGCGGAGGCGGAAAGGCCAGGTTCCCGAGCCTTCTTCACCCCCTTGGAACAGGTGTGGGGAAAACACCTCAGTGTTTGCATCATCAAGGTATGGATCCAGGGGCAGGTTCAGGGAGGGGACACACACCTGATTGCTCAGAGCTGAGGACACTAGAGACTGAAGGGAATTTGGAACGTCTCCCCATTAAAAAACAAATACAACTGTCACATTTCCCCCCATCTAAACCCGGCTGTGGAAAAGAGTAAATCTCGTTTTCTTTAAAGAAACAGAGATTTTTTTTTTTTTAAAAAGCCATCAGGCTGTGATTTGAGAAATATAATTTTTATATAAGCTGCTGAAGATCAGATGCTGTGCCTTGTTGTATAATTACACTTCGAGATGACAAAGTCTCTGTGCAGACAGTGTGTGTGTGTGTGTGTGTGTGTGTGCGCGTGCGCGCGTGCGCGTACATTCAGCCATCTGGGCACACAGGCACGTCCTCAGTGTCAGACTCAGCCTGAGCAGGGACCATACATGTGGCCTGATGTCCACTGGCATTCGGATACACGGAATTTTGTGCTGCTCAAGGTGACAGCATGTCTGCAGGAACATGTTGGCCTCCAGAAGGCACATTTCATGATAAAAAATATTAACGAGATTTGATTTTTTAAAGAAAAGTGAAATGTAACCATCAGGTCCAGTTGTCTCATTCTCCTTTGGGAGATAATAGGGTCTAGGTTTTAATTTTTTATCCACTCACACATGCACATACACACACATGAATACACACACACATACATCCACACATGCACACACATTCACTCACACCCACACATGCATACTCATACATGTATGCACTCACACACTGCATGCACACACTCCCACATGCACATACACCCACCCACCCCCACACATGCATACACGATTGCATGTCCGCATATGCACACACCCAAACATACATACTCATGCATGCACAGACTCCCACATGCCCACACATGCACACACACAGATGAATACACACACATGTACATACACACATGCACCCACACTCACACTATTGCATGCTCACATATGCACACCCACCCACACATGCATACTTATACATGCATGCACTCATGAACTGCATGCACACATTCCCACATGCTCACACACGGGCATATACTCACACCCCACACACACATGCACACACACACACACACACGATTGCATGCCTGCATATGAGCACACACCCACACACACATACTCATGCATGCGTGCACTCACACACATGCACCCACATGGCCACACATGCATGCACTCCCTTGATTGCACACGAAGGCTGGCAACACTCTTCCCTCCTGTATTGCAGGTGCTGCCGTGCCCCCCTTTTGGGAGCTGTCCTCTGGGTCCATCAGACTGCTGTGACTGTCCTACTTCAGCTGACAGGACTTGCCGTGCATGCTCACTGTCACACGCCACACCATGTGCCAGGCTCAGGACGAGCAGAGAGTGAAGGGCCAAGCTGTTACAACACAGAAAGAAATAGCAGGAATGCCGCTTTGGAGTCTTTGTTTCATCTGATGGGGAGAGAAGTCACCTATTTCTAAGAGTCATCATAAAGGGGGGAGTTTCTGCTGCAGTTACCGTTTCCAAGCTGCTCGTTCATCAGACTCGGGGGGTGGTGGTATGTGTGTATGTGTGTGTGTGGGGAGGGGGCGTGGGGAGCCGTGAGCGCCCCGGTGGAGGGTGGCAGGGAGAAGATGCCAGTGTTGGGTTGACTTTGTTTTCTGTGATTCAGAGCCTCTCTCATAAGACCCTCTTGGTCTAAAAATTGTATCCATTTACCTTGTTCTTCTAGTTTTATCACTGGAAGTAAACATCTCTACAGATACTGGAGTACATTCTGGGTACATTTGAACTCAGGAACGAGAGATTTTTTTTTTCTTTAAGACGGTTGTAGCTTACATAGAAAACAAAAGATCATGACAAATAGTTACCTACATGGGGAAGTTTTTCAGAGCCCCGCCCCTCCCTCCCTCTGTCTCTCTCTACCTCTCCCTCTGCTTAATTTAAAAAAAAAAAAAGAGCATCTAGAAAAGCAGTTATGAGAACGCACTGATCCTCCTAGAATTAGCCCTAATTAGTGCAGGAAGAGCGTGGGGATTTCTGTCACGATTGCACAGATGCAGCTTTGATTTGGACGCCATTACAGTCAGGTTCCAGAACCCCCGCGATAGGCGAAAATCCGCGAAGTAGCGACCTTATGATTTATCTATATTTTAAGGCTTTATAAACCCTCTCCACACTGTTGCGAACCTTTCCCACACTTACTTTCCTTACTTTATTACAAAAATAATTGAAATATATAAAACTACCTACGTACCGCAAAATGCCACGATACAACTGAGAACCCGCGACACAGTGAGACCGCGCAGAGTGTACCGCGATCTGGCAAGGGACAGCCGCGCTGCTATGAACGTCAGGTGTCCTGTGACCCTGTGTGATGCTCCCACCAGGTACTGAAGTGAAGACGTAGGCTGGTTCAGCTGGCAGTGGAACCCGTTGGCACCCACTTGGCGTCTCTGCCCGTGGTGTATGGAAAGTCAGGGATTCTCCAGCCGCATGGGAGAGATTGGTCTCCGTTCAGGACTGGTGTGTCTGCGTGTCCCCACACCTGGTTACACCCGCACCCCGGTCCTCAAGGCTGGGCGCTCCCATTTCTTCTGTCCTGGGGCATTTATGAGCATGCGCTGCTGGGACTGAAGATGGAGGCTGTTTGGGGACGTGAGCTCCGTGTGGGATTCAGAGGCTCTAGGGACCCCTTTCTCCCATCTCTTGCATTCATGCCCCGAGCGGAGGCGACCCAGCTCGCTTTCTGACAGGGGACATGGTGTGAGTTGCCACAGGGCATCACCTGCATGGTGGAGCGACGTGTCTGTGTTTGGAGACAGTCACTGTTGGTCCTTCGTGACAGCCGAGTGTGTGGTGTGCTGAGCACAGACAGGTGCCTGACGGAGTTCCCTTTCTTCACGTGGGTTTCGGCCATTTGGAGAGGTATTTCATGCCAGGTCTCCTCCTTGGATTTCTAAGTGGTGTCCATCAGGGTGACTTGTCCTTTGGTCAAAGCTGTTTCTAGAATTCCAGGCCAGAACCTGGTGTTTGGGGCCTAACTCACTGACATTGGGCATGTAGACTGGGGCTGATCACTGGTCCTGGTGTGGTGTGGGTCACTTCTAAGGGGCAGAGGGAAGCATGGGAGCGTGCCTTCGCCTGAGCTGGCATTGGGCACGCCCGGTGGGCATGTGCCAGCTGTGAGGTTGTGCCCGAGTATCCACACACGGTCCAGTGGGAGAGACGTCCGTGTGTCCCGTCGGGTTCACGCGAGACTCATTTCCTGTTTGTTCCTCTCATTTCATGTTCCCCTCTCTTTGGTTTTTCAAGGTTCTCCTATATTTTTTTCTCTTCTTTTGCTTCCTGATGTGGCTGAAAATCAAAGACAGTTTTGGTCTTTTAAATGGCGATTGAATCGGTGATGGGGCTCTCTGCTTGTTCAATTGCATTGTGGTAATGTGACCGACTCTGGGCCTCAGACCCTAATGTGCTTGCTGGGAGGGGCCTTGTAATGAGGCGTCTTATTTCTCACTTACCTTGAAATTAAATTCTGGGGCAGTGTGAAGAAGAAGAAATTGTATTGCTTTCAGGAAGTTACCTGTGGATTCCTAATTAAAATTAGAATCAGGTGAAAACCAGGGAGGTCATTTGATGGCCATTCTTTTTTTTTTTTTTTTGTATTTTTCTGAAGCTGGAAATGGGGAGAGACAGTCAGACAGACTCCCGCATGCGCCCGACCGGGATCCACCCGGCACGCCCACCAGGGGCTACGCTCTGCCCACCAAGGGGCGATGCTCTGCCCCTCCAGGGCATCGCTCTGCCGCGACCAGAGCCACTCTAGCGCCTGGGGCAGAGGCCAAGGAGCCATCCCCAGCGCCCGGGCCATCTTTGCTCCAATGGAGCCTTGGCTGCGGGAGGGGAAGAGAGAGACAGAGAGAAAGGAGGGGTGTGTGGAGAAGCAAATGGGCGCTTCTCCTATGTGCCCTGGCCGGGAATCGAACCTGGGTCCCCCGCACGCCAGGCCGACGCTCTACCACTGAGCCAACCAGCCAGGGCTCATTTGATGGCCATTCTTAACAATGGCTTCTGTTGGGTTTTAACTAAAGAACCACTTCTGTAGTGAGTCAGGCGCTTCAGTGATGGGTACGGGGCACTGAAAATTGGTGCCAAAGCGATAGAAAAATTTTTGTTCCCATCACATCAGAGCAGAAGTGGCCTTTCCACTTTGCTCAGTAGAGCGTCACCTTCCTGCCAACCCCCCACAATTTATGTTCATAGATTAGCATCCACCCTGCTAGTAGGAGGAAAGGTAGAAGCTCTGGGTCTGCTTCCCGTGTGCTTTTATTTCCCAGTATAGCCGAACTTGCATCAGAATCTCCTGCCTCTGAGACAGAGGTGAGGTGACTCTCTACAAGTGAGCAGTTACAAATTTGGGAGAAAAAGTGTGTTTCCCAAGACTCCACCAGGCGTTGGGACTGGGCGGTGTGTATCACTTCGGTGTGCAGGGGGGACCCTTGTGTGATGGGGCCCAATGGAGCAAATGTATTTTGCTATAACGGTCATCTGTTTGTGGAGATTGCATTTGCCGGCGTAAGAGCTCGTTTGAGAGGTATAAGCATGTAATCTGGTATGGCGGTATACAGTGTGTCCGTAAAGTCATGGTGCACTTTTGACCGGTAACAGGAAAGCAACAAAAGACGATAGAAATGTGAAATCTGCACCGAATAAAAGGAAAACTCTCCCAGTTTTATACCTATTCAGTGCAGTTCGACGTGGGCTTACACACAGATTTTTTAGGGCTCCTTAGGTAGCTATCCCGTATAGCCTCTACAGACTCGTCACTGACTGATGGCTTACCAGAACGGATTTCTCCACCAAACTGCCGGTTTCCTTCAACTGCTTATCCCACCGAGTAATGTTATTCCTATGTGATGGTGCTTCATTATAAACACGCTGATATTCACAATGCACTTTGGTCATGGATTCGAATTTAGTGAGTCACAGAACACACTGAACTTTCCTCTGTACCATCTATATCTCAACTGGCATGGCCATGGGCTGCTCCGCTGTATACACAGTGTTACGTCATCATCTGCGCATGCGCACATGCTGCCACATCATCCTACAGAAACTGGGAGGGTTTTCCATTCATTTGGTGCAGATTTCACATTTCTTTTTTTTTTTTTTTTTTGTAGTTTTCCGAAGTTGAAAACGGGGAGGCAGTCAGACAGACTCCCGCATGCGCCCAACCGGGATCCACTCAGCATGCCCACCAGGGGGTGATGCTCTGCCCATCTGGGGCATCGCTCCACTGCAACCAGAGCCACTCTAGCGCCTGAGGCAGAGGCCATGGAGCCATCCTCAGTGCCTGGGCCAACTTTGCTCCAATGGAGCCTTGGCTGCAAGAGGGGAAGAGAGAGACAGAGAGAAAGGAGAGGGCACTTCTCCTGTGTGCCCTGGCTGGGAATCGAACCCGGGACTCCTGCATGCCAGGCCAACACTCTACCACTGAGCCAACCGGCCAGGGCCCAGATTTCATATTTCTATTGTCTTTTGTTGCTTTCCTGTGACCAGTCAAAAGTGCACCATGACTTTACGGACACACTGTAGTTTCACCGGGTGGCAAAAGAATAGCCAAGCTTGGTGTTTATCGTAAGCCAGTAACCAAGCGGGGACCAGAGCCCTGGGCTACATACGTGTCACCTCTAAATAGCCACTTTCCACGTTCACAGCTACCGCTCCGTTCTACGCGCTCACGAGGGGAGGAGGGCTGGGAGACTAGGGAGCTGGGGTCTGGTGCTGGGCAGTGCCTGCCGGCCAAGCGGGGGAGCTGAGGGGCTTCTCTGGTGGTTGTTGTGATTGTTGTCATCGCTGGGGCCTTGGATCCAGGCCCGCACTGCCGCTTTCGGAGTGGAGGGCAGAGGGGTCAGGGCGGCTGGCTGGCCGCTCACACAGTCAGTCTGGAACATTCTGTGGCCATCCTGTGGGGCAGTCGAACCCCTTGTACCCATAGTGGTGGTGGCCGTCCCCTCGTCTGTCCTCATGTGGCCCTGAGTGCTCCAGAGTGAGTTGACAGTGACCGCCGCTGTGACCAGAGGGCCGCCGGAAGAGGTGGTGGGAGAACGGGAGGGGCGTGCCCACGGTGCGCAGGTAGGATCGCTGCTCCCAGTGGTCCCAGGGGTGCTTCCCGTGCCCCTGGGGAAGCAGAGGTGAAAGTTTAACCAAGGGAAAAGGGTACGATGAGCTGGAGGAATGGGGCCACACGGCAAGACAGACAAACAATGTGAACATCCCGGGATGAGTAAGCTGGTAGGACATCTGGTTAAGCATCAGTCCGGGAAGGTTCCAGAAGCATAAGGCGCATTGGCTGGAGGCTGACATGGGGCCAGGGTGACCATGGTGCTGCTGGCTGGTGGCCCAGGAGGGTCCCTGCAGCTCCTCCCGTGCAGGCCCCAGCACACCTCCCCCAGGCTGGGGACACCCTCTACCCCAGGCGGGGGCCCTGCCATTCCTGGCCTTCCTTATTTCAGGGTCTGGCCAGTGGCTGCCAGCTGTTTTGTTCCAGAAATGGCATGACGTGGGCAGTCCGCATTTGTTAAGTTGAAAACACCCAGAAGATTCTGAAAATATGGCTATTTATCAATAGCCTCCTCACCCAACACCCAGCCCAGGCTGCCATTAGTTAGAAGAAGCCATTATGACTGTTCTTTTAAAGGGGTGGTTCCCCCTGTGGACAGTTGTGTCTTTTTGCCTTCTTTATCTGGCGACCTGGCCCGTGTCATCAAAGCAGACGTCCTGGTGTTGGGATGGTCCTGCATCATGGGGAGAAACTGCAGTTCCCTGAACCACCCTGGCCGCCAAAGGTCTGGATGGATGGTCGCGGGTTTCCGCGGAGCAGAGCTACCAAGGGCTTCCTCGTGTGCGACACTGGTTCCGTGTTTCTTGTCTGTAGACTCGACTTCCAAAATAAAATCACTGAGCCAACAAGGGGTGTCAGCATTTAAAACTTCTTCTTCCTTCACTCTCTTTCATCAAGATAATCTGAATACTATTCTTTTTTATCCTTAAGGAATTTATTCATCTCTTCCCATCTAACTTTTTAAAAATATGCATATATTTTTCAGTTATGGTTGACATACAAGGTGTCTAAATACTTGATACAGAATTACTCTGGGTCAGTGGTCAGCAAACCGTGGCTTGCGAGCCACACGTGACCTAACATCATGCGACATTTTTAGCAAAGGCCTGCTTAGGAGTACCCTAATTAAGTTAATAACAATGTATCTACCTATATAGTTTAAGTTTAAAAAATTTGGCTCTCAAAAGAAATTTTAATCGTTGTACTGTTGATATTTGGCTCTGCCGACTAATGAGTTTGCCAACCGCTGCTCTGGGTCACCGAGTCATCCAGAGACCCCCACCCCCACCCCCTGCAGGGGAGGTTTCACTGGCAGTACAATGCTGACCAGACAAAGGACAGTCCTGGCGTCATGATGGCAGCCTTGTGGATAGACTTGGGGACTGGTGCTTAGGTAACCTGCATTCCGATCCTGTGTCCACTGCTTCCTGTGTAAGTTGGGGGAAGTTGGTCAGATTCGCCAAGACTCAGTTTCCTCATCTGCAAAATAGGCATGTTCAGGTGACGTCTGGTGGCAGGTGTGGATGACACTCCGCGGTATGGGCTGAGTGAGAGAGTTCAGAGCTCGACTCAGAGTACCGACAGGCGGACATCTCTGATTCTAAGGGGAAGGGTGAATTCTGCAAGGGGGATTAGGAGGCAGCGTCCCAGAGGAGGTGACATCTGAGCATGTGAGGGCCCTTCCCGTCCACCAGTCACCTCCTGGAGAACAGTGGCTGTGGGTACCCAGGTGGGAGGATGACGCGCTGCAACCAGCATCCACCTGGAGGGCTCCCTGGTGGAGGAGGCTGGGCTGAGGGTGCCTGTCGCCAGCAGTAACTGTTGCCCTGGGGCTGTGCAGTTGTCAGCTGGATGCATTTTAGCTCAACCTGGTGACTTCTGGGTGTAGAGTAAGTAGACTGGATGTCCTGGAGGGGGACAGGCTCGGGAGGGGGCAGGACAGGTGACACTCCCCTCTGCTGGGGTGCAGACAGGACAGGCCAATGGCAACTAACTCCCATCCGGGCCGTTTTAGGCCCTGAGGTCCCGTCTCTGAGAGTGAGGACGGGTGACCCTAGAGGAGTGGCCACAAGTTCCCGTTTCTGTTTCCAGAGTCCAGATGAAAGTCGTTTATCTGTGGGAGCCCCTGCCCCCTGTCTGAGCCGGACTGGTCCAGATCAAATGTTTCCTGTACACGAGCAGTCCTTTCATGAGATGGAAGGACCCCATGGTCAGGCAGCTTCCTCTGGTCGCTCCTGAGGATGTGCTGCTGGAGCCGGGGACAGCTTGCAGCAGGCCGCACCTGGGACCTGGGGTCCTCCCATGAGCTCGGTCGGCCCAGCGTGCCCTGGAGCCTTAAATGTCACCATCCACAGTGGGGGGCCTTGTGGCCAAGCCAATGTCCCCAGGCTGGGCTTGCTGGGAGGCAATGAAGGTGACCGGTGCATCTGAGGGGGCCCGGGGCTGAGCATTCATTGTGAGCCCTGGGAACCCAGGCCCGTCTTAAACCTGTAACAGTTCTGGGCAACGTGATAATGTGATTGAACTTGGCAATCATCCTTTAGTGGCGGGAGCTTCACATTTCACACCAGGGCCCCGGGACTTTTCTAGAGCATCACCCAGATGCCAACGCCTGACGTTAAACCCTGGGTCTCACACAGGTGACTGTTTTCCGCAATATCAGCACAGTATTGATGGTCCTGGGACCCCCAGATCCACGAGAGGGATCTGTTCTTCACACTGTCGCTGAGGTGTGGGGATGGCCTGTGTGGGGGGCTACCGTCCCCCTTGTCTGGGGTTCACATTCCCAGGTTTCAGTGACCAACAGCCAACTATAGTCTGAAAATACGACATGGAAAATTCCAGAAATAAAACATCCGTAAGTTTTACACTGCAGGCCATTCTGAGTAGCGTGCTGAGATCCCAGCCCTTCCAGCTGCGCCCGTCCAGGACATGAACCTGCCCTTGGCCGGCGTGCTGCATGTGCTCCCTTCCGACTGATGGCTTCGTAGCCGTCTGGGTTATCAGACCAACTGTCGCGGTGTTGCCGAGCTTGTGCTCAGGTCCCCATCAGTTTACAGTTATCATTGTTCTGTGTCATAATTTGTTCTTGTTGTTCATCTCTTCCTGTGCCTAATTGTAAATTAATCTTTATCCTCGACGTGTACATACCTAGGGGAAAACATATATAGTGTGTCTGGGGTTCCGTACTAGTTGTAATTTAAGGCATCCATGAGGGGGCGTCTTGGAATGTCTCCCCTGCAAATAAGGGCAGGACAACTGTATTCAGAAGGGTTGGATGAATGGCTGACTCAGTTGTCATTGGCCGTGTGTGTGTGTGTGTGTGTGTGTGTGTGTATGAGTGTATGAGTGTGTAGGTGAGCTCACATGTTGTCTTCGGCCATGCATGTGTTTGCTAGTGTGCAGGTGAGCTTATAGGTCGTCATCGGCTGTGTGTGCACACGTGTGCTCACAGTGATTGTGTGTGCCCGCACCCAGGAGTCTTGCTGGGATCTGAAGTCTTTGGTCTGCAGGTGCTGACACTCTCCGCACACTCCCCTGCCCCATGTCCGCACCTCCAAGCAGACGGGATGGTCTCTGTCTGTGCTGTCAGTCATTCCTGAAAGTATGAGTGCGTTTGCCACATGCCCATGGGATCCGGCTCTGATAATGTGATAATGAGTGACTGCATTTAATGAGACACCTGTGTCTCAGGTCCTATCAGTGGATTTTCACAGGGCTTTTCTGGGAAACACCTTCACCCCAAATCTCCCAGGTGGTGAATGGAACACATCCTCAGCTCGCTACTTCCTCAAATATAAAATAATAAAAGTAATAAAAGAGTAAGTAAAATACGTACAATGGTCAAATAATTGAAGAGGCGAGGCATGTAATTATGTCCCCTTGGAAATAAACAAGCGATGTCACACGTTCCAGGATCTAAAACATCCCGCAGTAGGAAAAAAAAAATCAGGATTGATCTAATGATGGATATGCCCTCCACTTCTCTCACTCATGTGACAGCCGTCAGTGTCCTGCCGTGTCCCCTGGGAAATGCTGCCTTCAACCCAACAGGTCACCCTGCTGTGCACGTGTACTCTGCAGTGGGTAGGTGGCTATATGTTCGCTGTTGGCCTTGTTACAGTCAGAAAGGGTATGTTGTTACCGTGGTGAAGCATTCCTCACAGAAGAGTTACCATATGTCAGTGCATGGCTCAGTGGCATTAGGCACCATCACAGGGCTGTGCAGCCAGCCAGCCCACTGGTCATCTGCCAAACATCTTCCCAGACCGACAGCACTCTGTCCCCTATGACACAGCAACGCCCCGTCACCCACCCTCTCCCTTCTGTCTCTGTTGGTCGGGCTCCTCTCGGTCCTCATGGGAGTGCAATCACACAGTGTCTGTTCTTTCTGTGACTGGCTTATTTCACCGAGCATAGTGTTCTTACGGGTCACCCCAGTTGTGGCAGCTATCAGGCTTCCTGTCCTTTTTAAGGCTGGATAATACACCCTGTTCTGTCTGTCCAGCCTTCTGTCCATTGGCACGTGGGCTGCTTCTCCCTTTGGCTCTTGACAATAATGTTGCTTTGTGCCACCTTTCTGGTGTCCCCCTGGGGTGCCTTCTGCCCCCCCCCATGCAGGAGGGGCCGGGGGTGCTCAGTTGCCTTCTCCGAGGTAGTGAAGACCACTTGTCATTGAGGAGTCTTGATATTTATGAAACCCTACGATTCTGTCTGTGACATATCTGGCCCTAAATGTTGACGGCCAGGACCCACCTGATGGAAAGGGAAGGGGGGATATTCAGGCCATCGCTTATGAAAGGAGAGGCCTGCGGGGGGAGGGAGTGACAGGGTCCACTCCCTTCCCACCCAGCTGCCTCCCCAAACAGAGGTCTCTGTGGTGGGTGGGTACCTGCCCTGAGTCAAGGCTCCTTCGTGGCAGAGCGTCCAGGCAGGAGAGGAGGTGGTTGCCCTGCGTGGACCCTAACATTGGCCGCTGAGGTGCAGAGTGGGTGGTCCCCTAAAGTGGGGTCGCCTTGCAGCCCAGGAGCTTGGGTGAGAAGCAGCTCTTTCAAGATGGTGAGCGTGCCGGGGGCGGGGGGTGCGTCCTGGAGCATGATCTACTTCTCACCACGTGTCCTTTCTTGCCCTAGCTTATGTTCCTGAGGAAGAACTGAAGGCGGCAGAAATCGATGAGGAAAATGCGGAGGAGGATGGGCTGTCCCTGGACATTCAGGACAGCGACTACATGGGTGGCGAAGAGGCCGAGATCAAAGAGGGCCAGAGCTACCAGGACTCCCCGGTCAGTACAGCCACGAACCAGGATGCCGGCTACGGGTCGCCTTTCAGCGAGAACAGCGACCAGCTGGCCCATTTCAAAAGCTCCTCCTCCCGGGAGGACAAAGAGGACCCGCAGGGCCTGGAAAGCGCCTCCTACCCCCAGGACAGCTTGGCACAAATCAAGGCTGTGTACGCAAACCTGTTCTCAGAGTCCTGCTGGTCCAGCTTAGCGCTGGACTTGAAGAAGTCCAGTTCGACCACCAGCAGCAACAACGATGTGGGCCCGAAGGAGAGCGCCCCCCCCGCGCCCACGCCCCCCGCCACAACCGCAGGGCCCACCGGCACCACCGCCAGCACGTCCAGCTCTAACTCCAGCTCCTCTAGCACCAGCACCAGCACCAGCACCAGCGGCAGCGCCAGCAGTGGCTCAGGCTACGACTGGCACCAGGCCGCACTGGCCAAGACGCTGCAGCAGACGTCCACGTACGGGCTGCTGCCTGAGCCCAGCCTCTTCAGCACCGTGCAGCTGTACCGGCAGAACAACAAGCTGTACGGCTCAGTGTTCACAGGCGCCAGCAAGTTCCGCTGCAAGGACTGTAGCGCCGCCTACGACACGCTGGTGGAGCTGACGGTGCACATGAACGAGACCGGCCACTACCGCGACGACAACAGGGACAAGGACTCCGAGAAGACCAAGCGTTGGTCCAAGCCCCGGAAGCGCTCCCTGATGGAGATGGAGGGCAAGGAGGATGCCCAGAAGGTGCTCAAGTGCATGTATTGTGGCCACTCATTCGAGTCCCTGCAGGACCTCAGCGTCCACATGATCAAGACTAAGCATTACCAGAAAGTGCCTCTGAAGGAACCGGTGCCAGCCATCGCCAAGCTGGTCCCTTCCACAAAAAAGCGCGCCCTTCAGGACCTGGCCTCCCCCTGCTCCCCTGAGCCGGCGGGGGTCGCTGTGGAGGCTGCCCCGAGCGATGCGGCCAAGGACCCGAAGGCCGCCAACCCCTACGTGACGCCCAACAACCGCTACGGCTACCAGAATGGCGCCAGCTACACCTGGCAGTTCGAGGCCCGCAAAGCGCAGATCCTGAAGTGCATGGAGTGCGGCAGCTCCCACGACACCTTGCAGCAGCTCACCGCCCACATGATGGTCACCGGCCACTTCTTGAAGGTGACCACCTCTGCCTCCAAGAAAGGGAAGCAGCTAGTGCTGGACCCAGTGGTGGAAGAGAAGATCCAGTCCATCCCGCTGCCGCCCACCACGCACACCCGGCTCCCTGCCTCCCACGTCAAGAAGCAGCCCGACTCGCCGGCGGGCTCTGCTGCCTCCGACGAAAAGAGGGAGCCCGACAAGGAGAAGTTGACCATGGCCGGTGAGGCAGAGAGGAAGGTCAAGGAGGAGAGCGAGGACTCCTCCGAGAAGTTTGAGCCCACGGCGCTCTATCAGTACCTCCGGGAGGAGGACCTGGGTGACAGCCCCCGGGGTGGGGTGGACATCCTGAAGTCCCTGGAGAACACCGTCTCCACGGCCATCAGCAAGGCCCAGAACGGTGCGCCCTCGTGGGGCGGCTACCCCAGCATCCACGCGGCCTACCAGCTGCCTGGTGCCGTGAAGCCGCTGCCGGCCGTGCAGAGCGTGCAGATGCAGCCGTCCTACGCCAGCGGTGGCAGTGTGAAGTCCTTGTCCTCGGAGCACAGCGCCCTCCTGCACTCCCCGGGCAGCCTCACGCCGCCGCCCCACAAGAGCAACGTGTTGGCCATGGAGGAGCTGGTGGAGAAGGTCACAGGCAAGGTCAACGTGAAGAAGGAGGAGAGGCCGGCCGAGAAGGAGAAGGGCTCACCGGCCAAGGCCACATCCCCCGTGGCCAAAGAGAACAAGGATGTCCCTAGGACAGAGGACAGCTGCAGCAAACCCCCGCAGAGGAAGGGCCCCGAGACGGAGGTGGGAAAGGCCAAAAAAGAGGGCGCGGTGGATGCCCACACCCCCAACGGCACCGAGCCTCTCAAAGCCAAGGTCACCAACGGCTGCAGCAACCTGAGCATCATCACAGACCATGCGCCAGAGCCGTCCTTTATCAGCCCACTGAGCGCGCTGCAGTCCATCATGAACACGCACTTAGGCAAGGTGTCCAAGCCCGTGAGCCCCTCGCTGGACCCACTGGCCATGCTCTACAAAATCAGCAACAGCATGCTGGACAAGCCCGTCTACCCCGCCACCCCCGCCAAGCAGGCCGACGCCATCGACCGCTACTATTACGAGAACAGCGACCAGCCCATCGACCTGACCAAGGCCAAGAGCAAGCCCCTGGTCCCCGGCGCGGCCGATGCGGTCTCCTCGCCTCTGCGTGAGAGTGCACTGATGGACATCTCCGACATGGTGAAAAACCTCACCGGCCGGCTCACCCCCAAGTCCTCCACACCCTCCACGGTGTCTGAGAAGTCAGACGCCGACGCCAGCAGCTTCGAGGAGGCCCTGGACGAGCTGTCGCCCGTCCACAAGAGGAAGGGCCGGCAGTCCAACTGGAACCCCCAGCACCTGCTCATCCTGCAGGCCCAGTTCGCCTCCAGCCTGCGGGAGACCCCTGAGGGGAAGTACATCATGTCAGACCTGGGCCCGCAGGAGCGAGTACACATCTCCAAGTTCACGGGGCTCTCCATGACCACCATCAGCCACTGGCTGGCCAACGTCAAGTACCAGCTCAGGAGGACAGGCGGGACCAAGTTCCTGAAAAGCCTGGACACGGGCCACCCCGTGTTCTTCTGCAATGATTGTGCCTCTCAATTCAGAACTGCGCCCACCTACATCAGTCACCTAGAGACGCACCTGGGCTTCAGCTTGAAGGATCTCTCCAAGCTGCCCCTGCAGGAACAGCAGAGCATTTCAAAGGTCCTGGCCAACAAGGCCTTGGGCCCGGTGGGAGCCGCCGAGGATGATTTGGGCTCCACATTCCAGTGTAAGCTGTGCAACCGGACTTTTGCGAGCAAACACGCAGTCAAACTGCACCTTAGCAAGACCCACGGCAAGTCCCCGGAGGACCACCTGATCTACGTGACAGAGTTGGAGAAGCAGTAGCACCCAGGTACGCGAGGGACCCCGGCACATTGCACTAAGAGGTCGTCTTCACACTGCACTAGGCCCGGCCTGAGCCTCCAAAATCAGCCCCTCTCCCCTTGGGGGCCGCACGCCCTGTCCGGACCTTGGTTTTTCTTAACACATATTTTGTAGCTATATTTATATGCTTTTTGTTCAACCGTGCATGTTATTTTTCTTTTTCTTTTTTTTTTCCCCGTGAGTCAAAACGTCTGACCTTTATTTTCAACATCAGTTCTTGATGTTAAGCTATCTTTTGTAGGAAACAGTGGGGCACAGGACTCAGAGACACTGACTTAGCAGGAAAGAGAGACACACATCACAATGATAAAAAAAGACGTCCTAAAGAAAAAAAAATGACAAAGTTGCCATGACAATAAAGGTCGTAGAACCTAGCGGTGTCAGATTTAACCCTTTGAGGACTGTAATCGCATCTTCTGTGCCTTTCACTCAAAAAAAAAAAAAAAAAAAAAAGGAATAAAAAAGGCTTAAAGGCATTTCATTCAGATCAAAAGCTGTGTCAGACACAAAACTTATTTAATAATTAAAAGAAGGAGCTTTTACAGGCAGAACTGGTTTGTGAAGGAAGCATGCAATGCCGCTGTTGGAAGACAGGAAGTTGTCTCGGACTCGCCGGGTGGGGGCGGGGTGAGGGAGCCACACCTTGACATGTTCAAAACAAAATGAAACAAACAAAAAAAAATACAAGAAAACCTAGCAACCACAAGCACCCTGGTTGCCACTATGCCCAAACCCTCTGGATGCTGGAAAAAAAAATGCCACTTTTGGCAAAAAAAAAAAAAAAAAAAAAAAAAAAAAAGAATGCAAGCTATTATTTAAATAAATGTGTAAAAATACTATTTCTTTTTTTTTCCTGTAAAATACTGCGGTTTATAGTTATTTACAAATGTAAGCTTTGGTACAAGCTGACCTTTCTATAGCGTGCTGCCTTGGTAAATGGGGAAAAAAATCAAAAAATGGGGCAGACACCAGAGTCCTACCCTTGTACATTTGCATCAGCTTAAAATTAAGAAAAAAACCCTCCTGTATGTTACATATCGTACCATTTTAATCTATTCAACTTTCTTTGTACCTCCTGGCTGTATGCTTTCTCTTTTAACTTTTTATATTGTCATTTTATATTAAATTTCTGTGTATATAATGTAAAACCACAATTTTTTGAATAAAAAAATTTAGTTCCTGCCGCCTGATTTAAATAGAGAAAAAAAAAATTTTACTGGCATTTGCATCTTTCCAGATGCATGTATATCAAGACAGACAGAAAAAAAATTAAAAGAAATGATAAAAATAATGAATAAATGGAGACGAAAAGCAAGGCACTATGAATGATAACGTCTGATGCTCTGTCGTGACTATTGTACAGTCTGTCGGGTTCACCACAATGAAATCCACTTGTTTTCTCAACTGTAAAATAAACCCTCACGCCGTTGTTGGTTTATGTCGATTGTCCCATCCTCGTTCTTTAGCCGGGGAGGTGTGGTCTCAGCAGGGACAGGTCTTGTGCTGATGCCATCAACCCAACGGAGGTCCTGTTCCGCAGCCTCCTGTTACGGTTTGCGGGCTGACCTCTCATGCACACAATAAGTTTGGTGCCTTTAAAAATGCTAATTAACCTTTTTGACGCCACCCCCTCACCCCCGGCTGCCACTGAGTTGAGCCACACAGGGCGTGGTGGTGGGTGTGGGTGGAGAGCATCCTCATGGGTAGCTGACAGGTGTTGACAGCGATACTTTCTGGGCATCCGGGAAACTCAACAGCGTAGGAGGGGCGGTCCTCCTCTGGCAGGGAAGGCTCCGGGAGTGGGTGCGTGGGTAGTGGGTACATTGTGGGGCTAGCTCTGCGTGGCTCCAGAGAGGAAGGTCTGATATCTGCACTTTAAAATATGTACAATTATTAAAAAAAACAACCCCAAAACACAAAAATGAGCTGCCTTCCAATTTAGCATTTAGAACTGGTCTTCTGCAGGTTGCCATGGCACCAAGGGCCACTCCTGAGGGGACCTGCAGAATGCTTGGCAGGGCAGGTGAGCTCAGAGGCTCCTGAGCCCTGAGGTCCAGAGCCTGTTTTGTGGGAAACGTGGATGTCAGGGTTTCTGGCCCAGAAAATCTTAAGACACAGCAGGAAAAGTTTCTTTTCTCCCTTTTGCTTCAATTTCCAAAAGAAAGAAAGAAAGAAAAATACATCCTGAGAAAGGGTAGAACTCTGGGCGCTACATTCAGAAGCAGCTGAGTTTTGCCTGTGACTTCCCATGGTCCATCCAGGCTGCCCGTCCCCCTAGTGGCCATGGCCCGACAGCGGGCAGGGCTGCCATATTTACAGCCTCTGTGACAACGTCCTAGATGCATCTGGCAAGCTGGGCCAGGCTCCCGACTCTGCATTATTGAAGAGCTCCACCCTTTAGGAGCTCTGGCCATTTAGACATTTCAGTTCAGTTACTGGGTGATTATGTACTTTGGGTTCCCGGGGAGACAGAGAAGAACAACCATTAGGACTCTGGCGGACCTGGGGTCCGTGCCTGATAGTCCTTTGAGGTTACGTTCGTATCACTGCAGGCCTGCAAAGACGATGACGTGATCTCACCCGGAAGGAGGGCCGGAGCTCTGGGCAGTGTGGGAAAGGGAGCCGCAGGCTCTGGACAGGGCTGGTTCCGTGCTTGTGTGTGTGCCCTCTGAGTGACTCAAAAGCTGCTTGCAACCCAGGTTCTGACACTGGGGCCTGGGCGCAGAATGCAGGTGGCCTCTTTTTAATTTTTTCTTTTTCTCATTCATCAGCCACATTGCTGTGTTGTCCTTGACCACAGTTCCCCGACTGATGGGTACGAGACCAGGTTGTCTTACAACCACTCATGCCAACAACAGAGATGGGACCCCAGTTGTAGTTACGGGGTGCTTCGTCCACGCTGGGTCCGTCTGGGTGCCTCACGCATGGCAGCTCACTCGGGCCTCACAGCGTGCACAGGGGTCTGTTGCTACCCCTCCTGAGCCCCACACTGCACAGACACTGCCCGAGGCCCCGTGGCTCGGGGTTGACACAGCTTGAGCTTGAGCTCAAAGCTCTGGCTTTGTCCCAGCCTGTGCCCCTAATCACCCCCTTCTCCAGGGGAGGGGGTGGCCGTGACGGGCCTAGGCACCTTCTGTGGGATGGGGACAAGAGTGGGGTGTTCCAGGCGCTGCTGTTGGACGGGGCTGTGCGGGCCTCCTGGAGCAGCCGTCCACCCCTCCCAGGGCCTCCACCTGCAACCTACCTTCACTCGAAGAGCAGGGTGGCTCCATTTTCTGTTGGATCCGAAAAGTGAGTTGAAATAATGTTTGTTATGAGTTTGTAGCAACTTCAACGAGCACAGGTCTACCCGGTGATGCGGAAACGCGATTCGTGGAGAGACGGGGAGTGAATAGTCTGAGGAAGCTGCAGGGGCACCTCCAGTCCGAGGAGTCGCCGTACAGACGTCCCGCTTCCTTCACCTGTATTGGGATAACTGCGTCTGTCTCTCCCCCCCCACCTAATCTCGTGTGTGCTGTTTCTCCCAGTCCCTCCTTAGCCCTGGGGACAAGGTCTGCGTCTTCTGGAGCCTGGCAGCCAATGGCCCTGAGCGGCAGGAGAGAGAGGGCTGCCCGCCCAACCGGTAGGAGGCTGTGGGAGCTGGGTAGTGACTTGGCTGCATGGTGGTTTCTATCGGTTATGGCCACGTTGCACACAAGTCTGTGCAGAGGTAAACTTACGTGAGCCTTGGCTTTCATAACGAATTTAATTTTTTTTTCTTTTCACTGGGGTTTTAAAAGGGTTGAGGTATTGCTCAGAATGTGCCCTGGGTGGAAATCTTTGTGGCTATTTAGTCAAGACTGAAAGAGATCAGGAAGCCTATGAAGTCATGGCCGATCAGGGTTTATGGAACAGAAACAATCTTTTAGGCACGGTATGTAAAAAAATGGTTAAAAACTTAAGATGGATGCCCCTACGTTTCTCCATTTAGTTACCTTTACAAAGCTCCTTTCATTAGTCTAAAAGCATGTCTAAACTTCTTCCAATTTTTCAGAAACCTGCTCATACAAATAAGGGGTTCTGCATTTTTCTGAGGCAAGATCTCTTGTTACTAATTGTCGTCTTATTTCTCTGAAGACAATGGCCATCATTGAAGGCCAGTATTGAACTGTAAACTTATAAGACACCAAGGAATAAAATTTGGAGAGCACTTGTGCTTTTCCCATCATCTTTATTCCTATAAAAGGAGTGGTACATAGTCATTGCAGAAGACTTGAAACAAAGGAATCAAGAAGGAAATAAACATTAATTCATGCTGCCATCTCCAAAAAATCATTGTGAATGTTTCAGTGGCAACGTCCCCCCCCCCCATGTTTCTACAAAATAGAGGTCACCCTGAACACACTTTTGTACTTTGCTTTCTCTACTTGATAGTGCATAATGCATATTTTTCCCATTTCATTAAATATCAAATATGGCTAATCTTACTGAGATGTCTAATGGTTTCGTCAACTAGTGACTAGTTAGAATTTGACAAAGCAACCTTTAGGTTTACATTTTCACTGTTACAAATGACGGCAAGGACCGTCTGTCCACTCCACGTTTCTGATCGTTTTCTTAGCACAAACACATAGAACTGAAATTCTGCTTCAGGCCGTGGTTTGATACATGCGGCCGACTTGCCTACAAGGACACCCATCCCTGTTCACGGACCCATCACAGAGTGACCTTTCTCTGCAGCTTTTCTTTGTGCACAAAAGTTGTTTTTGTTGTTTTTTTTCTATTTTATTTCTGTCTCTTTTTACTAACTGGCCAAGGTAGTTCTTGATGTTTAAATGTATTAATACTTTTTGTCTTTATTGTCCGTTGCTGTTCAGTAGAGAAAAGCTGGTTTGTGAGTATTAGGACGTTTTGGAGTGCTTGTACGTGAGTCATGATTTCACTTAGACTGAGGGGGCTCATTTCCATATTATACAGACGACAAAGAGAGAAGAGCTGAGCAGGGTTCTTCTTAGCAGTTCCCTGTGTCCCAGAGCATGACAGTTTAGTCCCTAGACCATGGCTCATTAAAACCCACCAATGATGGCAAGTAAATAATGTACCTTTCGCTATTTTTTTTTTTTTTTTAGCAAGCGAGAGAAACGGGAAGGACACTTTAGTTGTTCATTGATTGCTTTCTCATATGTACCTTGACCAGGCGCTACAGCAGAACAAGTGACCCCTTGCTCAAGCCAGCCACCTTGGGCTTCACTATGATCCCATGCTCAATCCAGAAACCCTGTGCTCAAGCTAGTGAGCCTGCACTCAAGCCAGTGACCTTGGAGTTTTGAATCTGGGATCTCAGCATCCCAGGTCAATGCTCTATCCACTGCGCCACTCCTGGTCAGACTGTACTTTTCACTGTCTTTAAATTATTAAACTTCTACCAGGGAGAAAAGTTCCAAATTCTGTGATTTCGATGACCAGTGTACAATTAGTACTGGTTAGGAAAACAAAGATAATCTCTATTAATAAAGTGGACCAACCTGGGAAGATGAGATTTGATTGCTTCGAGTGACTCCATGTAAGAAAAGGGATCACAAAGTACCAACTGTTAGTTACAGGGTGGTCATGAGGATGCAAAGAACAGTGTAGGGCAATAGTTAATACTGGAATAAGTAGGTATGCTGCCAGGCGGTACTGGAGCTATTGGGGGACCACTTTGTGAAGGATAAGATTGTCTAACCACTGTGCTGCATACCTGAAACTAATTCAGAATAATATTGAATGAAACTGTAATTGAAAAATTAATAATAAAAACAACAGCTGGAGGGAGAGAAAGGAAGAGAGAAAGACTATATGACGAGACTATACCAGAGTGATCTCCCACTGATTTGTTTGTGGCAGAGCTCAAGTTCAAAGGGGTTCTGGATGAGAACCTGATGTCTTCAGGCTTCTGATCGGAATGCATAATTCACTTCTCCCAGCCGGACAGTCGTAGAAACAGTGGGCTCATCACATTTTTGTTAAAATGTTTAAGATATGGCACACATTTTATTTATTTATTGAGGTATATTTGATATTATATTAGTTTCAAGTATACAACATGATGACTCAACATGATGGCACATATTGGTAAAAGATCACCCCGATAAGTCTACTTAACATCTGTCACCACATGTTGTTACAATATTTTTTTTTCTTGCGATGAAAACTCTTAAGGTCTACTTTCTTAGTCACTTTCAAGATTGTTAGCTGTTGTCACTATGCTGGGCATCACATGCCCAGGACTTGCTTACTTCATAACTGGATGTTTGTGCCCTTTGACTGACTTCACTGATCTTGTCCACGCAATTCCTCTGCCTATGGCCACCACCCATCTGTTCTTTTTATGAGTTCCTCATTTTTTTTTTCTGTTTTAGATTCCATATATTAGGTGAGATCATACAGTATTTGTCTTTCTCTGTCTGAGTTGCTTCACTTCATCATATTTTAATATAAACTAAAAAAAAATGTTTCTAGGTTGGGGAGTATGCATTGCTTAAAAATGAATTTCAAAGGAGGTTTTTGAGACTGAGAGCATTCCACACAAACCTGAAATTTTAGGGATGTTTTTCTTGGAAAGCCTATTTGACCCAAAGGTACATTAGTGAAGGTGACCCAGGATGATTACATCGGGACCAGCAGTTTCTTAAACAACTAGCTGATAAGGAGAATCCCATTCCGTGTAACTGGAATCATGACCAGGTCTTCCACTGAACTCATACCCGACTGGATTTCCTAGGAGCTGCTTGCTACAAGGCACTCAACTGATTCCAAGATTAAAACGTTTCTCTCCTTTTCGTGAAGTTTTATGCATTTATCCGTGTTTTTAGAGTAACTTTTTCATTTTCATCCAGCTGACAAACTACGAATTTCTTTTTGTAGCACAACAAATTCTGTGAGTGTGTAATAAGTGCAAAGTAACCATAAAATGAAGAAAGGTGGGGATTTTCAAATCCTTTGTGGCCTGTGTAGTTTAACGTTATACATTGCATCATATTTCCAAGCCTTAGCTTTCTGATAACATACCTCTGCCATTGTGCTCAGTTTTTATTGATTAACAATCAATCAATTAATCATTATATGAACCAATTTCTACCTTTGACTCTTTAAAACCATTAACATTATAGAAGGCAATTCTTCAGTTAGGTTTCAAATTTTTAACTTGAAGAGACATTTGTACGATATTTGCAAAAACAATATTAATAAAATCCGATGTCCACTTTCAAAACGATATATTCCCCCTTTTGGAGAGTCTGGTCCTCACTCTTTTAAAGGGTCACGAAATGTACAAACCATGACCTTGGATGTGCACATTCCAGGACAAGCAGCTCACATGCTGTCTGTGTAATGGAACTGTGGGTGTTTGCCTTGTTGAATGCCATGATCAATGACCACATCTCAAAATTGGGTCCTAGGCATCTCTACTGGGACACCTTCCTCTTTCAGCATCCATCAGTTGGTAAGCACCGATGGCATTACAATCTGAAATGACTGGCCAACAGGAATATGACAGCAAGGACTTTGTTCAAATTTCAGTTACTCTGAACTATTTTCCTTTTTTTACAATACGAAGGCATTTAAAGTGGAAATTCTTTTCACGGAGACTGTTTCCTTAAACATAACGTGCATCTTCATCTCTAAGTGCTAGTCAGGTAGTGGGAAACTTGCACTGGTGACACACGTAACATCCTATTTCTTGTCACGGCAGCACAGTAATATCATGAGATTCTTCTAACAAAACATGGGAAGCACCACAAGGCACAGCAAATCTCCAGCACTCTAGCTGCTCAGGAGAAAACAACAGATTTCTAGAAAAGGGAGCACAAAGTTACTCTCCAGATGACCTCACTTTTCTTAAAATTTCCATTTTAATAAAAACATGCTGCCTTTTTTTCCCTGCTGAGACATCTAGCTTTTTAAATTCCTTGTTATCTTCCTCCAGAGGTTTACCTTTTCAAGAACAGAATGCCGTATTTAGGAATAGAAAGTCTTAGATTTGAGACACTACTTTGAATGCCATGCATTTAGTCATTGGTTTCCATGCCAGGAGAATAGTCTAATTACATTTTTTTGGCATGAATAGATGCAGTCCACTTTTTTTTTAAAAAATGAGAAATGGGCAGTGCCCTTGCTCATCGTACTTCTCACAGGGGGCACACTGGCTATCATACCCTAGGGCAGAATTTGGCCTTCCCTGAGCCTCAACTCCTCAAAGACAGAATGCAGTTCTCTCTCCTGTAGTGATAACATTTACCCTTCTTACCCCACCCCAAGTGTCCTCTTCTTGAAAATCCTCACTCCTAGAGTCCTTCCAGTTATCCAGGCACTTCTTGCATCGTAGAGAAGCCAAGAGGAGGGGCCCTGGGTGAACGGCTGTGTGCCAAGCAGGCATTTGTGTTCAGACCCTGCATTTGGTGGGGAAGGCTGTTGGCCATGCCCTCAAGAGGAAGAGCAGTGGGAGGGCTGAGACTTGGGGGGCGGGGGGACCCTGCACAGATTAGACAGGCTACAGCCATTCTGTCACCCACATCACGAGGAACTGAGAAGCACACAGACCCACCTTATGCAGAGGGAGTGTCCGAGAGAGGTCGGAATTAGGCCACTTGACCAAGGTGGCCACGGGTGAAATGTAACACGTGGAAGCCTACGGAGACCCAGAGGGATGTCACTGAAGGTTATGCATAGGGGTGGACCTAACTAAAACCTAGGACCCAGAAGCTGAGATGCACCAGGAGTGGCGTGGCCTGTTGAGTGGACGTCTGGAATGGGAGGAGGGAGACAACCATCACCAATGGTGCATAGGTCTCACCTGGTAAGAAAGGAGCTACAGAAGGAAGGTTGGAGCATGGCCTTTCTAGGGTTAAAGATCTTTAAGCTGTAGAGAACTTATAAAGGAAAATTTTTTCCTGAAATAATTTATGGAAATGCTCTGCTCCCTTTGAAGTTTCCGTGTCACTGCATGGCACACCGCAATGTTCTCTTTCTTCACCTGTCAGGGAAAGACCACCTCGAAGACTCTCGGTGCTGATTACTAGTTAATTGTCATTAATAAGTGACAACTGACATTATGGGGGCTTTAATGCAGAGAGAACAGAAAAGAGCCCCAGATATTCTAATGAGCTGACTCCTACGTGCCCTCTATTGTTGTCGAAAATGAGGAGCTGTCGTCATTGTTCGGCAGAGGGGCTTCAATTGCTCTGGAAATGCTCTTTTCATTTCTTTAGGTGCAGATGATTTCCGGTACTCTGTATTTCTGCCCACCCATCCCCTTCTCCTGTGAGTGCACACGCGCCCGCGCATGCGTACACACACACACACACACACACACGCACACGCACGCACGCACCTCCGCACTCTCTCCTAGGAGTATGCTGAAGAGACTCCCAGCTTGGGAGGTGCCCAGCCTCTCCTGGACGGGGGCGTTGTGTTCTTTGAAAGCCTATATTCATAGAGTGGACAGGAAAGAGAGGCCGTTTCATATCAAGAGTTTGGTTGACTTGGATGGGGGTGGGGTAGGGTGGTCCAAAACCAAGCGATGCTGGGTTGTGGTGGGTGCGGGGTGGGGGGAGGGAGGAAGGAGAAAGGGAGTAACTGATTTAACGGGGATTTCCGCCAGTCAAAACCGAACGATCATCAAGAAACATGAACACACGTCATAGTCAATCCACCCAAGAGAGACGTCACTGTTCCCAGACCTTCCAGCCTTTAAAACAATAACAACAACAACAAAAAATTCCCCCCAGAGTCTTCCAGAAGGAGAAGCCATAGATGAAGGGAAAATGACTCAGTGGGTGTTGAACTCGAAGCTGCATCCATTACCGTTCGTTCTGGGGAAACTTGACTTAAACCCCTTGCTTGTCAACATCCTTAATCGTCGGAACCACCGAGTGTGGACTGCAGCCCTTTCCTGTGTATGTGACTTGGTACGCACAGAAATGCAATACTCTATTTGAACATTGGAGTGAAAGGTAAACTAAACACACAGCAAAATCACTTTCTGTGCTGACCCTGCTGTGTTCCATTCGTCCCTGGGGAAAGGACTGGGGAGGGGGTTAGAGGTGCGCGTGGTACTCGGTATCAGTTCGGACACCCGAGGTTTCCAAACAGGACTGCGGCAGAGGACTCCTGGAGAACAGGCAGACTGAAGGCAGTAGGAAGGAGATGCGTCGTTTTCCAAGTGCCAACACCTCCTCGCAACCATTTTTTGTGCTATCAGAGCATTTCACACTGTGCCTTTCCACCCCCTAGCAAGTCTTATCACCCAAACGCAGTAGCAGCTCGTGTCTGACGGCCGTGCTGCTGATGAGAGAAATCGCGTCTCGCGCTCCTTCAGACACCACTCTGGCCGTCACTCCTTCGTGTGACGGTTAGCCCTCTGCCCGTGTTCATTTCTACTTCGTGATGCACTTTAGAAGGGCGGCAACATCTGGAATTGCAGTGGGCAGTGGCCTCTGGCTTTATCCTGCATCAGTGTCCACTGGGAATTCCAGATGATCCTCACAGGACAGAAAGACATGGCCAGAGATGACCCTCCCTGCATTCCAATTAGCTTGTTGGCAGCCACGTCATGCTGCGGACACATGTCGTGGTCTCAGAAAAACATTTAGGTCCAAAAAAAAGAAAAACATTTAGGTCCTATGCACGCATGCTGCTGACAGGGGCAGCTCTGGAGGGGATACACTCGTGTCACTGTAGTTTTGACCCTGATTTCTTAGCTGTACACTTAGATTTGGTTTGTTGCTTTATTTGGAAATGCTGGAGGTGGGTCCCAGCTTGGTATCAACTATTAACTGTGGTCAACAGGACACCAGTATCCTCACATAAGTTTTGCACGTAAATGTGGAAAAGGACATCATGAGTTTGTTCCAGGCCCTGGATGGCATCCCTGAGTGGATATTGACCATTGCTAATCAGGACTTTTGATATCATGCTATTGTGGAGAGAGCAGGGGATGTGGGGACTGGGACTATTTCAGGAACCTCAGTTTCTTTTTCATCAAAATAAATATAACACAAGGAATGGGCTTTATTCTGTGCTCAGTACGCGGAGGGGCTAATCCTCCATGATATCGTCATTACTGCCCTTAGAGTTAATCAATCAATTACAAACACACCTTACCAGACATCTGTCCTCTTGTTCGCAAACATATCATGGAAGGCTTTCTTCAAGCAGTTTTTTTTTTAAGGTGCCAAACAGGCAAATGCCCTGGTCAGTAAGTGAGATAAATCACATACTTGAATCAGAGGACAAAACATTGGCTGCTTTGCGGGGTTCAATGATTTTGGGGTGTCATAGCTCCAAGGGTATCCTCCTGTATTACAGCGAAAGTTCAGTTAAAATCAGATTGCTACAATGTCTACAATGTGATGTCTGGGTTGGAGGGAGAGAATGGGGTCCAGGCAAGCAGAAGACAGTTGGAGAAGGTTTGGGTGGTTGTCAAAGTGGACAACCTTGGACTCCAGTGTGGCTGTGTCCTTCCCCCACTCACGATATGGATTTCCAAGGGAGATGTGCAGAGAGGTTACTTGGCCGTGAGCAGTGTTTTTTTTTTTATCACTGTAAGATTCTGACCATTGACTTCACTGGGCTCAGAGGTGAATGAACTAGGTTGAGGGGTATGTGTGTATAGGTCAGGAGGAGACTTTGACATGAACAGAGGCTGGAGGAATCCCTTTCTTTTTGCTATGAACCCGGATTGGAATCCTGTTTGGTTTCCTGGGGGTTGAAATCTGATGGCTTTGAGGAAGAAGCACTTTGGTGGCCCACCGTCAGGATGGTCAAGGAGACAGTAGGTCACACACTGTTCTGATGATTTTTCCTTTTTGGTCCTTTGGCGATGCTCGATTTATGTTCCAGAACCATGTGTTCCTTATTCAGTTTTGATTCCTTTTTTTTTTTTTCAAACCAACTGTCTTATTTCAACTCACCTTTCTCTCCTCATCTGTTACCTGCGTTTAGATATTTTTAGCTGTTTGAGTCACTGTAAACTTTAGCTTTTCATCTCCCGTCTTGATTTAGTTCATCATCATTCTTTCCTTCAGCTCCACGAGCCCCACGAGCAATGGCTCACAGCCCTCCCCCCCCCCATGTATCAGGTGAGGGTCTAGGGCTCTTCCATCCTGGGGCCCCCTGGAGTGGCGGACACAAAGGTGCTCAGCCTGTGTCTGCAGGGCGGGTCTGGCTGGAGCTGGTTTTGGAGGATCAGGAAAAGCATTAGCTTTGGAGTCGTGTCAACCCCGTGTCAAATCCTACATATCTAAAGAAGTCACTGTGTGACTCAGTTTCCCCATCAGAAATCAGGGGCTAACTGTAGATAGCCACCCCCTTCCTCAAAGGATGGATGTGACGATTAAGGGAGGAGGTAATACATGGGGAGCCTGGCCTACAGCCTGGGCCAGGGTTAGCACCCAAGAAAGGAGAGCTGTTTGTGAGAATACGGCCGTGGGCCTCCGGGCTGATCTTCTGTGTGGCATTGTGGGTGATCTGTAGCAGGAAGTGTTGCCTCTGAATGTACAAATCGTCTCCTGTGAGGAGTGACACAGGCCAGGTCAGGATGCACTGGCGTGTCCTCCAGGTGGTCACATGGCAGGGGGAAATCAGGATCGAGACAGAAACCATTTCACCGCACAACTTCCAATGATCAGAGGCCGACCTGCCGCGTGAGAAAGTGTCCCGTTGGCCACAACGACGTGATGGTGAGGGGTAAGGAATGCATTGTAAAAAATAAGGTTGAAAGAGATGATGTAGCCAATGGTGTTTGGCCAAAAATACTAGGAGCATCTTCCAGGACACGGTGGCTTGGAGAGTTCCAGGTGCACCTCCTAAGTTAGTCATTGTAGCGGTACACAGAGCATGTTTTCATTACAGTATGACTACATTTGGGCCCAATCAGTGCGAGAATGTTCAGTCTGGTGTCGGCCAATGATCAGAAATGCTGAGAGTTTGTGACGCGGTCACACATGCTGGTATCAGGGGTGCCGTGCACCCCACAAAGGAGAACCCACAGCTCAGAGTCGTCGTTCATCCCACATACCCCTGCGTCCGCGCTGCAGACCGTGGGAAACACCCCAGAACCTCCCTCCCCAGGCTTCCAGGCGTGGAGGGGGCAGACCTGGGGGACCTGCTAACAGGCAAGAAGTTGTTTGTTCAATGTTATTATTTCTGCCAGGGGAGGGTTGGGAATAATCGGCTCCCTTGGTTAAAACACTGATTTGTGTCAAGATAGATTTAACAAGTGTTCATCTGGGGAGAGATCAAGGTGGAAAGAGATGTCCCAGACGTCACTGTGTTGTGCGGGGAGGGGTGTGGGTGGGCTTCAGTGTGCGTGCCTCCGTGGCTCCTCCCTTCTGTGGCTGGTGTTTTGATCGGCCTGTCCTTTAGTCTATCATTAGCTTCTTTCGGAGGGAAGTATTCAGTCCATAAATATGAGAGTAAGCCCATCATTGACCCTTAGACAGAATGTGTCCGAATTTGGAGAGCGCAGTGAATGAAATAAGCTGAGGGTGTCCCCACTGACCCAGTGACAAAGGCCCCTTCCAGGCCTGTGCTGGGGAAGGGAGGGGAAGAGAGAAAGGTTTTTCTCTGGCAACACAGTCGGATGTAACTCAGTGCGTGCACAGTGCACACCCCGAGAGGTGCTAATTAACCCCGAGAGGACTAGGCACAGAGCTCGATCAGCCTGTCCTCCTCTCTGTCATCATTGGGGTCCAACATAGACACACCTGGGAGGGTCAATGTGCAGCAGCCCTTGTAGATGAGAGATGCAACATCCTACCAGCAGGGGGTGCAGAGCAGGCTGCTGGGGTCTCACGGGGCCCTGGGATCCCTGGCGTCTGGAGCAGGTGCTCCAGGCAGTGGGGGGTCCCACCTGCAACAGTTGCCCTGGCCTGGCCGTACTCTCCCAGCCGTGGTCCCGGCTAGCAGCCACAGCGACCAGGTAGCATTCGGCTACACACCTGAAGTGCTCTCTTTCTGCTTTTAATTTTCCCCTTCCTGGCATCCCCACCCGAGCCCAGAAGGGACATGGGGGCTGCAGTTGCACTTGGATCATCTCTATGTTTAGTTGGAATGGGGTGCACAGTGAGGAGAGAGCGCTGTTCACTCCGAGACATGGCGTGCAGGGAGTCCGAAGCCTCTGGGTGCTGCCCTGCCCAGAGGTGCATCAGCTGTGGTCCCTTAAAGCTGGGAAGCTGCTGGGAGATTCTGGGCCCCACTGGACTCTGGACCAGGCTCTGTCCCGGCTGTGAGTCCCACGGGGACTCACAGACCTGCACAACCCACCCCCATCCTCCTTTGCTGGTGCTCTTTTGCAAGAACACAAAGACTTGCTGGGTATGTCTTCCATCCTTAGATCAGGGCATAGATTTTGTTCTTTAATCACTTTTTGAGAAAGAAATACCTGAGGAAGATGACTCCTTTAAGACAAGAAGGACACTTCCATTTTTCTTCGAGCCTCCCCTCCCCTCCCCTCCCCTCCCCTCCCCTTCCCTTCCCTTCCCTTCCCTTCCCTCCCCTCCCCTCCCCTCCCCTTCCCTCCTCCCTCCCTCCCTCCCCTCCCCTCCCCTCCCCTCCCCTCCCCTCCCCTCCCCTCCCCTCCCTCCTCCCTCCCCTCCCCTCCCTCCTCTCCCCTCCCCTCCCCTCCCCTCCCCTCCCCTCCCCTTCCCTCCTCCCTCCCTCCTTTCCCTGGGGATCTTCACAGTCATCGTGATGTGCAAACATTTTGTTCCACTTTGAAAATCCTGCCCTGATGTCCTCTTTCCCTTGACCTGGTGCCTCATGTTGGCGGAGACCCCAATCCACAGGTTCTGTAAAACCCAATTAGAGCGGTTTCCCTGCTGGTGACCCTTGGACCAGTTTGTGGAGTGAAATGACACACCAGACCTGTATTTCACACTTGGGCATCTTTGGGGAACAGTGGGCTACACACAGCCAAACAGACTTCTTCATGACAAGATCCTTTGGAGGCTTTAATAGTGTGTGTGCATCCCCAAGAGTGAACGTGGGCAATTTTGTAAGACAGCTTTTCCTTTTCTTTTATTTTTAAATAGTATGTATTTGTTGGTAAAATGCACATCACCCAAAATGGACCAGATTAACTTTTTTTTTTTTTAACAAGGACAGAGAGAGAGTCAGAGAGAGAGATAGATAGGGACAGACAGACAGGAACAGAGAGAGATGAGAAGCATCAATTATCAGTTTTTCGTTGCGACACCTTAGTTGTTCATTGATTGCTTTCTCATATGTGCCTTGACCGTAGGCCTTCAGCAGACCGACCGAGTAACCCCTTGCTCAAGCCAGCGACCTTGGGTCCAAGCTGGTGAGCTTTGCTCAAACCAGATGAGCCCGCGCTCAGGCTGGCAACCTCAAGGTCTCGAACCTGGGTCTTCGGCATCCCAGTCCAAAGCTCTATCCACTGCGCCACTGCCTGGTCAGGCCCAAATGAACCTTTTTTTTTTTTTTCTGAAGCTGGAAACGGGGAGAGACAGTCAGACAGACTCCCGAATGCGCCCGACCGGGATCCATCTGTCACGCCCACCAGGGGTGACGCTCTGCCCACCAGGGGGCGATGCTCTGCCCCTCCAGGGCTTCGCTCTGCGGCGACCAGAGCCACTCTAGTGCCTGGGGCAGAGGCCAAGGAACCATCCCCAGCGCCTGGGCCATCTTTGCTCCAATGGAGCCTCGGCTGCGGGAGGGGAAGAGAGAGGGGGGGTGTGTGGAGAAGCAAATGGGCGCTTCTCCTATGTGCCCTGGCCGGGAATCGAACCCAGGTCCCCCACACGCCAGGCTGACGCTCTACCACTGAGCCAACCGGCCAGGGCCAAATGAACCATTTTAAGTGTACAATTCAGTGGCATTAAGTACATTCACGGCACAACCATCATCATTATGTATTTCCAGAACTTTCTCATCATCCCAAGCTGAAACTCTGTCCCTATTACATAACAACTCCCGTTCCTCATCCCCCAGCCCCTAGTCACTGCTCTGTCCTACTTTCTGTCTCTATGACTGACAGCACCGTGTCCCTCCTCTAAGTAGAATCATACGGGACTTGTCCTTCTGGCTATCTTCACCTTCATGTCCTCAAGGTTCGTCCATGTTGTCACCGGCATCGGAACTGCCTTCCTACAGAAGGCTGAGTGACAGTCTGTTGTATGGCGGCAGTGCCTTGGTTATCGTTCATCCTTGAGGGATGCTTGGGCTGTTCCTACCTTCTGGCTGTCGTGACTAATGCCGCTGCGCACGTTGGGGTAGAGGTATCGATTTGAGTCCTGCATTTGTTCCTTTGGATGGATCCCCAGAAGCGGCATTGCTGCTTCAGACGGCTACTCTCTCTGAGTTTAACATTTTGAGGAGCCACCCAACTGTGTCCTGCAGTGGTGACAGCATCTGACATTCTCGCCAGTGGTGCACAAGGACTCCGATTTCTCCACATCCTTGCCAGCTGTGGTTACTTTCCATTGTTTTGGGTAACAGTCATTTCAGTGGGTATGAAGAATTATTGCGGTATGGGTTTTTTTTGTATTTTTCTGAAGCTGGAAACGGGGAGAGACAGTCAGACAGACTCCCGCATGCGCCTGACCAGGATCCACCTGGCAAGCCCACCAGGGGGCGACGCTCTGCCCACCAGGGGGCGACGCTCTGCCCCTCCGGGGCGTTGCTTTGTTGCGACCAGAGCCACTCTAGCGCCTGGGGCAGAGGCCAAGGAGCCATCCCCAGCGCCCGGGCCATCTTTGCTCCAATGGAGCCTCGGCTGCGGGAGGGGAAGAGAGAGACAGAGAGGAAGGAGAGGGGGAGGGGTGGAGAAGCAGATGGGTGCTTCTCCTGTGTGCCCTGGCCGGGAATTGAACCCGGGACTTCTGCACGCCAGGCAGACGCTCTACCACTGAGCCAACCGACCCGGGCTGGTATGGTTTTCATGGGCCTTTCCCTGAGGGCTGGTGAGGTGGAACTTGTTTTGTGCGCTTGTTGGTTATTTTTGTATCTTCTTTGCAGGAATATCTGTTCACGTTTTTGTTGTTGTTGTTCATTTTTGAATTGTGTTATTCATTTTTGGTTTTGTTTGTTTTGTTACTGAGCTGTAGGAGTTTTCTCTATATTCTGGATATGAATTTCTTACCAGATCCATGAATTGCAAACATTTTCTCCCATTATGTGGGCTGTCTTTTTGTTCTCTTGAGCATGTTCTTTGATCTACAAAAGTTTTTTTTCTCATTTTGATGAAACACAATTTATTTAGTTTTCCTTTTGTTACCTGTATTTTTGCTACCAAGAACCATTGCCAAATCCAATGTCACACAAGACTTTTCCTCTGTGTTTCCTTCTAAGAGTTATAGTTTTAGCTCCGGTGACTAGGTCTTTGCTCTATTTTGAGTTCATTTTTGTATGTGGTATAAGGTAAGGGTCCAACTCTGTTCCTCTGCACGTGGATGTCTCCGTTGTCCCAGCACCATTTAGTGAAGAGTCTGCCTTTTCCCCGTTGTGTAGTCTTTCCCCTTGTCAAAATCATCTGGCCGTGTGTGTGAGGATTAATTTCCAAGCTTTCTGTCCTATTCTATTGGCCTCCAGTCAGTCTCGATCCAGCACCACACTGGTTTGACTACTGCAGCTCTGAATTAAGTTTTAAAATTAGGAAGGGTGAGCAGTCCAACTTTGTTGTTGTTTTTCAAGATGGTTTTGGCTGTCCCCAAAGTTTCTGATTACCAAACAATTCAATGTTTTGTTTTGTTCCTCCCCCCCTTGGACCTATGAACAGCTCTAAGATAAATAAGCCATGGAACCAGTTTGGGTAATTTTACTTGGAATGTATTTTTTCCCTGCTTAGTTATAATTTATTTTTAGAAAATTCTCAAGAAAACAACTCATCCATTTTCATTTAGGTTCGACGTCGGAACGTGATGGTCCAAGCTGTTTTTAAAAAAATGTAAAATGAACTGAGTTTGATTCTCGTCGCTGAAAACTCACTACTGTGTAAAAACAAATGGAGTCTTTTTGTCATCCTTTCAAGTCTAGAAACAGCGCTTCTCTGAGCCTTCCTCTCCCTTCCACGTTCACGGAGTTGGATGGCAGCCTGTGTAAGATGTTGTGACAATTAGTGAAACAGAGTCTGTAACGTGCTTTGAGTACTTTGAAAGAAAAGTGTCATGTAAATTCGAGGGAAAGTACTGGTATAACTCCCAAGCAAGTGCAAACATAAATTCCCCCCACCCCCCATCATTTTGTGGAATATTGCCGGTGGCATGTTCCCTGTTCCAGCAATCCTCAGATTCCCTGGAATCCAGGGCGAGCAGGCGTACCCCGATTTGTGTGACGAGGTATTGTTATGGAAAAATAAAACATAAATCTAAAGCCAATCAAACATGCATTGCATCTGTTGCAGTGAGGACAATGAGAGTCCCATGGAAACTCCAGGCAGCAAGACCTGGGCTTGGAAGAGGAGGATCTGTCATTTTTTTCAAGCTCACTCCAGGACATAGCTCTCTCCTTACTGTTTTCATTTTCTTCTTCTTCTTCCTTTTTTAAGGTTATATACATATACATGATTTTAAAAGCCAAGAACTCCATATGGCTTATTATGTGGAAGGGGTGCTGTCCTCCCTAATCCAGTCCTCCGGGCTCCTCCCCCAGTGCTGATGATTTTAAGTTGCCGACACCGTATGACGACATTCCGCTGTTACACGTGCCTCCCACCCCTTCTTCCACCACGGTCATCCATCCCTGGCCACCATCTTTCTGATAGAGTAATATTGCATTTTTTTATTAGATCAATAGTCCATTGTTACATTACAATGAGGTTGAAAATATTATTTAGAGCTGAGCCACGTAGCGTATGAGGATGACCTTTCTTTTCTTGGGCGTTGTTTATTTTCCTGGTGTGAGCTTTTGTGGGGGAAGGGCTTATATTTCTGTCCCGTTCCTGGTTCATCTCCCGGAGGATTTGACACAGTGGATCGTCTGCACAGCTCTCACGCCCCGCCCTCCACAAACACACTTGGCTTCCAAACTGCCACACTCTGTTTTCCTTGCTCCTCGGGTGACTTTGTTGGTGACCTCCTCATTTGGAGAAGGCAAGCGTGATGTCCTGTCATCTACACCCCAGCTGCTGCGCCTGGCCTTGATGTGCAGTCTCTTCCACCTTATTCTTTAAAATTATGGCTCTAAAAGGTATCATTGGGGGAAAGACATATAGAAGGACTCCCTGAGACAGAGAAGGATGTTTACATGCAATCATTTTCTTCTATGGGGACATTTGTTCTGTGGGCTGGGGGAATTAGAAATATTTAGAGTTTACACACACACACACACACATGCACGCATGCACGATTTATTAACAAGGGGCACAGAGTGAGAAGTTAACACACAATTTCTAATAACAATAATGAGGATTGTGTGACTGTATCTCCATTCACAGCACTGGAAATTTACCCCTTAGGGTCCACATAAATTTGAGCAGTTGACCATGTGAAATGTTCTTTTATGGGCCACAAGGGCTCAGAGAAGCTGCTACATACTTTCCTAAACCTGGCCACCCACCAGTATGTGTCCACATAATTCTTCGATCCTTCTTCCCAGAATTCAAACACAGGGAAGGCTTTGCTGGAGGGGCACAGGTACGACCCATGGCTCTCCATCTCGCTGTGCAAGTCATATAACAGCGGCATCCTCGGTTATTAACTTCAATCTGGCACTATTCCTAATTCCTCCCTTTAGGTGTTTTGATTAGAAGTCTTTCAGTTAATATAAAACAGCGAATTTGATCTCTCTCTCTCTCTCTCTCCACCCCTGTGCTTTGTGCATGAGGTAGAACACTGAAAAGTGAGGTCTCACCATCAACACAGAGATTCTCACACATGCACACACACACACCAAGCACACACACTTACGTTCAACATGTACTGACATACACCAGCCAATTGCTAGGCAGAATGCTGGGCTTACGACACAGTGCCCTTTCCTTGGGTGATGTCAATGCAGACGCTTATAGCCAGCAGGGATGCTTGGGACCCCGGCCCGTGGAGAGAGCTGGGACCAGGCAGGACCAGAGCAGAATTATGGTGGAGCTAATGAGGCATAACTTTGGAGGTTTCTCACAGGCAAGGCCCCCTCTGCAGCCCTGGGAGCAGTTGGCATGTGGTGGTAGGATTTGTATTGAATAGTGTTTTATTCTTTTTCTCAAAGAAACTCTCCTAAATAATGGAAACGTAAGGTCTCCCCAACCTGCCCCTGCTGCTTTGGCAGGGCTATTAACTGAGTTCTTTGATACTATTATTGGTAAGTTTTCTTTTAGTGTCTTAACCTACCCCCCCCCCCTTTTGTGTGTGACAAAGACAGAGAGAGAGTCAGAGAGAGGGATAGACAGACAGGAAGGGAGAGAGATGAGAAGCATCAATTCTTTGTTGTGGCACCTTAGTTGTTCATTGATTACTTTCTCATATGTACCTTGATGGTGGTGGTGGGGGGTCTACAACAGACCATGTGACCCCTTGCTCAAGCCAGCCACCTTGGGCACAAGCTGGTGAGCTGTGCTCAAACCAGATGAGCCTGCACTCAAGCCAGTAACCTCAGGGTTTTGAACCTGGGTCCTCTGAGTCCCAGTCCGATGCTCTGTCCAAAGCTCTATCCCAGGGATCGGGAAACTTTTTGGCTGAGAGAGCCATGAACGCCACATATTTTAAAATGTAATTCCATCAGAGCCATACAACGACCCGTGGACGTTACACATTATTCAATAAAAATTTGGTGTTGTCCCGGAGGACAGCTGTGATTGGCTCCAGCCACCCGCAACCCTAAACATGAGTGGTAGGAAATGAATGAATTGTAATACATGAGAATGTTTTATATTTTTAATGTTATTATTATTTTTATTAAAGATTTGTCTGTGAGCCAGATGCAGCCATCAAAAGAGCCACATCTGGCTTGCGAGCCATAGGTTCGTGACCCCTGCTCTATCCACTGCACCACCGCCTGGTCAGGCTTCCCCAAATTTTTATAGCATGAATAGGCATAACGGTTCAGTATCAGGAAAAGCATTGTACAATGACCAATTAATTGTGTTTGCCCATCTGCCTCCTTAAAGGGCTTGAACCCTTGAACCCTCCCTTACTTCTTTGCTTATTGTACATGAAGTTGTATAAGAACCCATGTTTATTTTTAAGTGTTTAAATAAAGGTAAGTTAGACACATTTCTGTGCTGCTAGATATTAGGCTGAAGGTTCAACAGAGTGTTTATGGTACCAGGTGGTCAAACGGCATTGGACATGAGTTTGGTTGAACAAAGAGACACTTGTGTAGGTTAAAAAAAAAAGGCTTCCAATGAAGTGTGCTGGTTTAATGGACCTTTCCCCAGTTCTGATCACTGTTCAAACCCACCAGAAGCATCAGCAGACACTTTTCATAGCTATTTACTTTGTAAATGGGAAGTCATTTCTGTCTAAAATTGTGCAAAATTCATTAGGAGGTAATTGAGAGGCATTTAGGATTCGACAAACTTCCTCTGATGACTTTTAATGGAAAAATATACTATCTTCCACTGGGCACGAGTTTATTTTGTTAGTAATGCTAGTTGTTCGAACAGCCCTAAATGGCTTAAAAAGAAGAAAAAAAAAAAACCTGGCAAACACCCGTATAATACCTCTAAGCAGATAGACAGATTTCTAATTAAATATAAATTTATTTGTGATCTCTAACTTCCCTCAGAGAAAGACAAGGATCTCGGTGCACTTGGACTCAGCCGTAAACCCCCAAGTCAGCCTCCACCATCCTTGGATATCTAGAACAACACTTTTTAAGGTCTCCACGGCGAAGGGTCGACTTTGTTAACTAAAAAAAAAAAAATTCCCGCCTGACCTGTGGTGGCTCGATGTATATAGCGTCGACCTGGAACACTGAGGTCGCTGGTTTGAAAGCCTGTGTTTGTCTGGTCAAGGTACATATAGGAGTTGATGCTTCCTGCTCCTCCTCCTTCTCTCTCTCTCTAAAATTAATAAATTAAAAAAAAAAAAAAGATCTTAAAGCCTTCAAAGACACATAATAAATTTGGACCACGGAATTAAAAAAAAAAACCCCAATCAGATTGAGTATCACACTGGGTATAGAACTTTTTTTTTTGCTTCATCATTTTTTAAATTAAAAAATAAGTTTACTTTTTAAAATGAATTTAAAAATAGAAAAATAGTCAGTAAATTTGCTAACTTTTTCTAAATTAATTTCTCAGGTGGTTATTTTTTATTGTATTTTCCTCTTTCCTTCTGGGTTAACTTCTTACCGAAGCACAATCGTAGGTATGTTTTATTTTTTTTCTTTCCCCAGTGAGAGTTCTGTGGTTAATCAAGTATTAGTTTTTATACATATTGAAAATGTCTCTATTCCAGTCTGAGTGACAGTCTGTCTAGATAAGGAATTACAGGCTGGTAGCGTCTTCCCCTGCGCGCTCAGGTGACATTATTTCGTGGTGCCCTGGCTCCATCTGTGCTGATTTGAAATCTGCTCTCATTCTCATTAACAGTCTTTATTTTCCCGGCAGTATATGGAAGGGTGGGTTTCCTTTTATTTTTTTCATCACCTGCCCCCAGAGTTTGCCTTTCACCAGAGGGCCCCCTGTCTACCTTCCGCTCTGCAAGGTCCTCAGCGGGTAGCCTCTGAACAAAAGCCCCTTCTGCCTCCACCAGAGCTGTGCTGCCTCTCGTTCTGTTTTCTGTGCCTTCATCTGTCTCTTGCATCTCTCATCCTTTTGTTTATCTCTGCGGCGTGCTCGATAAACTCCTCGCTACCATCCCTCAGCTCACTAACTCCTCTTCATCTGGGTCAGCGTGGCGTTGACTGTCAACTTGAGCTTTTTCATTCAGCGACTGTGTTTACATTTCCTGGGTGCCACGCCAGTCCTCTGCGCCTCTTCACTGGTTTGCGACTCATGCCTGCCTAGTTTTATTTCGTGTGTTCTAGCTCGCTGCGGCGGCTGAGTGTTTTCACAGTTGCAGGTCTTCCCCGTCCCTGCAACGCCCGCCGTGGCCGTCCCTGCAGGGCCCCCTCTCTGCAGGGCTGGCATCTGACTCTCCATCCTTTCCATCCGCATCGACTCTGTGAACTGCCTTAGCCAAGTGGAGGGAGGCAGTGGACACGACAGTGATCCAGTTCTTAATGGAAGCCTCCACTGGCCTTGAGGGTCGCATTGCCTCTCTTTGCCCCTGTGCTCTGGCCCTGGGACAGGTCCAGGCTCGTCTGCTGGAAGATGAGGGACAGACGGGACAAATTTGAATCACTCTCCAATCAGCCGAGGCTCGATGGATCGACCTGGACACCCGGGCCGGCCCAGCTACGATCAGCAGAGCCACCCAGATATTTCAGCAAGGAACACTCACTTCTTAAGCCACTCAGAGTTTGTGTCTATTGTTGTCAACTGGCTTTGTTGTGACAACAGACAACTAACCTAACCGTGTTCTTTTCTTGCATCGCATTTCTCCTTTTACGTCTCTAAATCTTTCATGTCTGTATTTTAAAGTAATTTTGAGGTTCTTTCTTTTTTTTTCTTTTCTTTTTTCCCATTTCACTGGGTGTGGTCTCCATCTTTGACTGCTTGCTTGGCTTTGTCCTCTGTGTTGCTTGGTCATGCATACACTGAAATTTTATTTCAGGCCCCTTTTCTCCTTCGTATCTCTAAGCTCAGTTCCTCTGTCCGTGCAGTCCTGATCCGGGTCCTCTGCGGGGGCTCCGAGCCCCTGCTGGTACTGGGGGGCCTGCAGGTCTAGCCGAGGAGCCAGAAAGTGAGCCGGCTCAGGCCTCCCCAGCTGCTGACTCTACTTCCTCTGCCCTCAACGATGCGTAGCTTCTCCGAGATCAGTGAGCTTTCATTTGCCCCGTTTATGGCTGGGGAGACCCGCGTGAGCTTCCAAAGGAACGATGGCGCCCACAGGATGTGAGTCCTCATACTACAAGGAGCAGGGCATCTCATTACCCCTTGATGTTCCTGGATGGGAACCTGTTCCAGACTCACTCATTTCTGTGTGCCTGTGTTTAATGTGGTCCTTCCTTTTTTCCTTCCAACCTTCCTTCTTCCTTTTCTTTCCTTCCCTTCCCTTTCCTCCCTCCCTCCCTCCCTCTCTCCCTCCCTCCCTTCCTTCTCTCTTTTCCTTCCTTCCTTCCTTCCTTCCTTCCTTCCTTCCTTCCTTCCTTCCTTCCTTCCTTCCTTCCTTCCTTCCTCCCTCCCTCCCTCCCTCTCTCCCTCTCTCTCTCTTTCCCTTTCTTTCTTTCTCTTTCTTTCTTTCTTTCTTTCTTTCTTTCTTTCTTTCTTTCTTTCTTTCTTTCTTTCTTTCTTTCTTTCTTTCTCTTTCCCTTTCTTTCTTTCTTTCTTTCTTTCTTTCTTTCTTTCTTTCTTTCTTTCTTTCTCTCTTTCTCTTTCTTTCTTTCTTTCTTTCTTTCTTTCTTTCTTTCTTTCTTTCTTTCTTTCTTTCCTTCTTTCTTTCTTTCCTTATCTCTCTCTTCCTCTCTCTGTCCCTCCCTCTACCCCTCCCTCTCTCCTTCTTTCCTTTCTTCTCTCTCTCCCTTCCTTCCTTCCTTCCTTCCTTCCTTCCTTCCTTCCTTCCTTCCTTCCTTCCTTCCTTCCTTCCTTCCTTCCTCTGATGCACAAAAATGTTCACTTTATATTTGAGCTTGGCTAAACTTTTCAAAAATATATTTAAATACATTTTGGAGAGACATGTAGATTAGTGAAACAAAACAGATAGTCCAGAAATAGACCCCCCACCCCCAACACCCATAAACACTCAATTTATTTATTTTAATTATAATGTCTTTTTTATTTATTGATTTTACAAAGAGAGGAGGTCGGGAGGAGCAAAAAGTATCAACTCAGTTGCTTCACTTTAGTTGTTCATTGATTGCTTGTTGTATGTCGCTTGACCTGGCAAGCCCAGGATTTCAAACCAGTGACCTCAGCATTCCTGGTTGACACTCTATCCGCTGAGCTACTACATGTCAGGCTAAATGATAATATCTTTTACTGGGAGAAGCAACTCAGTTAAGTTACACTAAAGCCATATAGATTTATGAAAATTAACTTCCATGTATACAATTTAAAAATATTAGCAGAAATTTAGAAACATTATATCCCATGTTGCCTTTGGGTTGCCACAGAAAAAGGAGAAATGCTTTAAAATTCACCAGTATAAAAAAAAAAAGAAAGAAAAAAATTCACCAATGCCATGATTTTTCATTTGTGACTCACATACTCCACAGGCTTCTACAACCAACTAGTATCTTGAGGAAACTAACACTGCTTATAAAAGGGCAATAAATAAATTGTTAAGCAGAGCAACAGGACCACTTCTATTGGCCATCGCTTATTCAGGGATAAATAAGAAAGACTTATGGCGCTTAAAAAAATCCAGTGTTTTTTTTCCTTTTCAAGTATATGAATTTCTTTTTTTTTTTATTAATTTTAATGGGGTGACATTGATAAATCAGGGTACATATGTTCAGAGAAAACAGCTCTAGGTTATTTTGCCATTTGCTTATGCTGCATTCCCATCACCCAAAGTCCAATTGTCTTTTGTCACCTTCTAACTGGTTTTCTTTGAGCCCCTCCCCTCCCCCAACCCCCTCCCTCTCCTCCCCCCCAACCTGTAACCCCCACACTCTTGTCCATGTCTCTGAGTCTCATTATTATGTCCCACCTATGTATGGAATCATATAGTTCTTAGTTTTTTTCTGATTTACTTATTTCGCTCAGTATAATGTTATCAAGGTTCATCCACGTTGTGGTAAATGATCCGATGTCATCATTTCTTATGGCTGAGTAGTATTCCATAGTATATATGTACCAAAGCTTTTTAATCCACTCGTCCTCTGTCGGACACTTGAGCTGTTTCCAGATCTTCGCTATTGTGAACAATACTGCCATAAAAATGTGGGTGCATTTCTTCTTTTCATACAGTGCTATGGTGTTCTTGGTATATATTCCTAACAGTGGGATAGCTGGGTCAAACGGCAGTTCGATTTTTAATTTTTTGAGGAATCTCCATACTGTTTTCCACAGTGGCTGCACCAGTCTGCATTCCCAACAGCAGTGCAGGAGGGTTCCCTTTTCTCCACATCCTCGCCAGCACTTATTCTGTGTTGTTTTGTTGATGAGCGCCATTCTGGCTGGTGTGAGGTGATATCTCATTGTGGTTTTAATTTGCATTTCTCTAATGATTAGTGATTTTGAGCATTTTTTCATATGCCTATTGGCCATCTGTATGTCCTCTTTGAAGAAGTGTCTATTCATTTCTTTTGCCCATTTTTGGATTGAATTGTTTGTCTTCCTGGTATTAAGTTTTACAAGTTCTTTATAAATTTTGGTTATTAACCCCTTATCAGATGCATTGTCAAATATATTCTCCCATTGTGTAGTTTGTCTTTTTATTCTGTTCTTATTGTCTTTAGCTGTGCAGAAGCTTTTTAGTTTGATATAGTCCCCATTTGCTTATCCTGTCTTTTATTTCACTTGCCTGTGGAGACAAATCGGCAAATATATTGCTGCGAGAGATGTCCAAGAGCTTACTGCCTATGTTTTCTTCTAAGATGCTTATGGTTTCCTGGCTTACATTTAAGTCTCTTATCCATTTTGAGTTGACTTTTGTGAATGGTGTAAGTTGGTGGTCTAGTTTCATTTTTTTGCAGGTAGCTTTCCAATTTTCCCAACACCATTTGTTGATGAGAGGTTGTCTTTACTCCAATGTATGCTCTTACCTCCTTTGTCAAATATCAGTTGTCCATAAAGGTGGGCGTTTATTTCTGGGTTCTCAGTTCTGTTCCATTGATCTATATGCCTGTTCTTATGCCAGTGCCAGGCTGTTTTGAGTACAACGGCCTTGTAATATAACTTGATATCAGGAAGTGTGATACCTCCCACTTTATTCTTCACTTTCAGGATTGCTGAGGCTATTCATGTTCTCTTTTGGTTCCATATACATTTTTGGAATATGTGTTCTATATCTTTGAAGTAAGTCATTGGTATTTTAATTGGTATTGCATTGAATTTATAAATTGCTTTGGGTAATATAGTCATTTTAATGATGTTTATTTTTCCTAACCATGAGCAGGGTATATGCTTCCACTTGATAGTATCTTCCCTGATTTCTTTTATCAATGTTTTATAATTTTCCAAGTACAAATCTTTAACCTCCCTGGTTAAATTTATTCCTAGATACTTTATTTTTTTGGTTGCAATGGTAAAGGATATTGATTCCTTAATTTCTCTTTTTGACAGTTCATTGTTAGTGTAAAAATGCCTCTGATTTCTGAGTGTTGATTTTATATCCTATCACCTTGCCAAATTCATTTATCAGGTCTAGTAGTTTTTTGACTGAGACTTTAGGGTTTTCTATATACAATATCATATCATCTGCAAATAATGATAGTTTTACTTCTTCTTTTCCAACTCGGATGCCTTTTATTTCTTTTTCTTGTCTGATTGCTGTGGTTAGGACTTCCAGAACTATGTTGAATAAGAGTGGTGAAAGGGGGCACCCCTGCCTTGTTCCTGATCTTAAGGGGATTGCTTTTAATTTTTGCCCATTGAGTATGATGTTGGCTGTGGGTTTGTCATAGATGGCCTTTATCATGTTGAGGTGTGTTCCCTGTATTCCCACTTTGCTGAGAGTTTTGATCATGAATGGGTGCTGGATTTTATCAAATGCTTTTTCTGCATCTAATAAATTATCATGTGGTTTTTCTCCTTCCTTTTGTTTATGTGATGAATCACATTGATTGATTTGCAAATATTGTACCAGCCTTGCCTCCCAAGAATAAATCCCACTTGATCCTGGTGTATGATTTTTTTCATATATTGCTGGATCCGGTTTGCTAATATTTTGTTGAAGATTTTAGCATCTAAATTCATCTGGGTTATTGGCCTATAATTTCCTTTTTTGGTGTTGTCTTTGCCTGGTTTTGAAATCAGAATTATGCTCACCTAATAAAAGGAGCTTGGAAGTTTTCCTTTCTCTTGAATTTTTTGAAATAGCTTGAGAAGGATAGGAGTTGGTTCTTATTTGACTATTTGGTAGAATTCACTTGTGAAGCTATCAGGCCCAGCCAGGACTTTTCTTTTTTGGGAGCTTTTTGATAACTGTTTCAATCTCATTTGTTGTAATTGGTCTGTTTAGGTTTTCTGATTCTTCCAGATTAATTTTTGGAAGATTATATGTTTCAAGGAATTTGTCCATTTCATCTAGGTTGTCTAGTTTTTTGGCATACAGTTCTTCATAGTATTTTCTTACAATATTTTGTATTTCTGTTGTGTCTGTTGTTATTTCTCCACTCTCGTTTCTAATTTTATTTATTTGAGTCCTCTCTCTTTTTTTCTTGGTGAGTCTGGTTAAAGGTTTATCGATCTTGTTTACCTTTTCAAAGAACCAGCTCCTGGTTTCATTGATTCTCTGTATTGTTTCTTTAGCCTTTATGTCATTTATTTCTGCACTGATCTTTATTATTTCCTTCCTTCTACTAGCTCTGGGCTTTACTTGCTGTTTTTTTTCTAGTTCTTTTAGATGTAGGGTCAAGTTGTTTAATTCAGCTCTTTCTAGCTTCTTGAGGTATGCCTGTAATGCTCTGAACTTACTTCTCAAGACTGCTTTTGCTGTGTCCCATAAATTTTGAGTTGATGTATGCTCATTATCGTTCGTTTCTAGGAATTTTTTAATTTCTTCTTTGATCTCATTGTTTACCCATTCATTATTTAATAACGTGCTATTTAGTTTCCAAGTGTTTGAGTATTTTTCAGTTTTTCTGTTGTGGTTGATTTCTAGTTTTATGCCATTGTGATCGGAGAAAGTGCTCGATATGATTTCAATCTCCTTAAATTTGTTGAGATTACTTTTGTGCCTTAATATGTGGTCTATTCTAGAGAATGTACCATGAGCACTTGAAAGATTGTATATTCTCCTGCTTTAGGGTGAAAGGTTCTGAAGATATCTATTAAATCAAATTGATCTAGTATGTCCTTTAAGTCTGCTGTTTCTTTGTTAATTTTCTTTCTTGAGGATCTATCTAGTGATGTTAGTGGGATATTGAAATCCCCTACTATTATAGTATTGCTGTTGATCTTGCCCTTTAAATTCATCAAAGTCTGCTTTATATATTTAGGTGCTCCTATATTAGGTGCGTAGATATTTATAATGGTTATACCTTCCTGTTGGATTGCTCCCTTTATCATTATGTAGTGACCTCCTTTATCTCTTACTATAGTCTTTGTTTTAAAGTCCATTTTGTTTGATATAAGTATTGCTACCCTGGCTTTTTTTTCATTTCCATTTGCGTGAAATATTTTTTTTCATCCATTTATCTTCAGTCTATGTGCACCTTTTTTTTTAAGGTGTGTCTCTTGTAGACAGCATATGTATGGGTCCTGTTTTCTTATCCACGCAGCTACCCTATGTCTTATGATTGGATCATTTAATCCAGTTACATTTAAGGTTATTATTGATATGTAATTGTTTATTGCCGTTTTATTCTTTAAAATTGTATTCCTCTTTTGCTATATTATTTTTCTTCTTTGATCTGTTTACAACAGATCCCTTAGCATTTCTTTCAGTCTTGGTTTGGTTGTAATGAATTCCTTGAGTTTCTTTTTGTTTGGAAAGCTTTTTATTTCTCCTTCAATTTTAAATGATAGCCTTGCTGGATAAAGTAGTCTTGGTTGTAGGCTCTTGTACTGATTACTTTGAATATTTCTTGCCATTCCCTTCTGGCCTCAAGTGTTTCTGTTGAGAAGTCAGAAGTCATCCTTATGGGGGCTCCTTTGTAGGTGATAGACTATTTTTCTCTAGCAGCTTTTAATATTTTCTCTTTATCACTTAGCTTTGGTATTTTAATTATGATGTGTCTTGGTGTTGATTTCTTTGGACTTCTCTTTAATGGAGTTCTCTGTGCTTCCCGAACATGTGAGATGTTTTCCTGCCTTAATTGAGGGAACTTTTCAGCTATGATATGTTTGAACAAAGTCTCTATCCCTTGTTCTTTCTCTTCTTCTTCAGGCACCCCTATGATGCGGATGTTATTTCTCTTCATGTTGTCACAGAGCTCTCTAAAAGTTTCCTCAGACTTTTTGAGTCTCTTTTCTTTTTTCTGCTCTGCTTCCGTACCTTTATTTATCATGTCCTCTAACTCGCTGATTCAATTCTCAGCTTCATCCATCCTGCTTTTAATTCCTTTCATTGTGTTCTTCATTTCTGATATTGTATTTGTCATTTCTGACTGATTCTTTTTTATTATTTCAATGTCCATTTTTATATCTGCTATCTCTTTATTTAGGTGTTCATAATTAACATCTATTATTGTTCTAATATCTTTGAGCATCCTAATAATCATTATTTTAAACTCTGCATCTGGTAATTTGGTTATATCTGTTTCATTCAGGTCCTTTTCTGGGGATTTCTCTTGACTCATTTGTGTTGCATTTCTCTGCCTTCTCATCTTCTCTGTGTAAAAGAAGGTCTTGGCCACTGGAGTCCACTGGATGTGGCCTCTGTGTTCCCTAGGTGTGGTCTGTCTGCAGGCCCGCCACCCCCTCTGCTGTTGCTGCTTAGGGTATTTGGATATGGGTGTTGCTGGTGCCTTCCCACTGGGGCTGTTGCTGTGGTTTCCACCTTTCCTTCACGGGGTGGCTGTGATCACTTGCTCAGGTGTACATGCCTTGGTGGCCTTAGCCTTTGCCCCGCCCCCATGGGTGGTGTTATGCTCAGCCCTGAGGTCAGTGGCAGCACTTTTGCTCAGTTGTGGGTCTCTGCCTGTTTCTGGGCTTCTGTCTTGCCCTTGCAGGAGGAGCCCGCTCATGGGAGGGCTGCAAGCCTTGGCTCCACAGGCCAGGTGGGACTGTGTGCCCACACTCAGTAGTGGGTCTCCGCCTGTTCTGGGCTTTTGGCTCCACCTCCCCGGCTCCCAAGTCAGGCCACAAGCCCTGGTTCCACGGGTGGGGCAAGGCTGTGCTCCTGCGCCCTTGCTCAAGGGCTGGTCTCCACCCCTTCCAGGGTTCCCGCCCTTCCCCCTCAGGTTGGATTACAGGCTGCCTGCAGCTGGGCTTGACCACTTTTGTACACCCCTTCCTCCCCAGCGGGGCAAGACTGAGCTCATACGTGAGCCTAGTGGTGGCCAGCAGGCTTCCGTCCCTGCCGACAGAACCGCGCCTTCACTTCCTGCCGCTGCCCACCCTCCGGTGAGCCCTCAGCCGTGTGGGTGGGGATGCTGCAGCTCAGACCCTAAGACTCACTACTGTAGCCCCAAAAGCTCCCTCCTTCTAAGCGACTCTGCTCTGAGTGCTGTGGGAGAGCTAGTTTGGCTGGTGTCCTGTTTCCCTTTGCTGGTATTGCTGTTTCCAGGGGAAATATTCACTTCAGATTTGGGAAGTGACTCATCCCAGGGTGGCTGTCTCCCAAAATGTTTCTCCCTGTGCCTCCTAGATTACACTCTCTTCCTGCTACTCTGGTACTCTCCTCTCTCCCCGTCCCCTGGAGCCCCGGGTATGTGGTTGTGAGAGAGGTGTTCTGTGCGGTCCCTTTAAGAAGAATCCTGGCCCTGGCCGGTTGGCTTAGTGGTAGAGCATCGACCTGGCCTGCAGAAGTCCCAAATTCAATTCCTGGCCAGGGCACACAGGAGAGGCGCCCATCTACTTCTCCACCCTCCCCCCTCCTTCCTCTCTGTCTCTCTCTTTCCCTCCCACAGCCCAGGCTCCATTGGAGCAAAAGATGGCCTGGGCACTGGGGATGGCTCCTTGGCCTCTGCCCCAGGCGCTAGAGTGGCTCTGATCGTGACAGAGCGATGCCCCCGATGGGCAGAACATTGCCCCTTGGTGGGCGTGCTGGGTGGATCCCGGTTGGGCGCATGCGGGAGTCTGTCTGATTGCCTCCCCATTTCCAGCTTCAGAAAAATACAAAAAAAAAAAAAAAAAAGAAGAATCCTGGGTCTGAGAAATCAGACTCTTTCTCACAAACAGTATCCTGTCTTGTTTCCAGCTAAATACTGTCTATACACCTCTTCTAGGCTTTGGGGCTGCAGGCTGGGGCTTTGTTCCTGGGGCTCAGAACCCTCCCCTGTCTGCTAAACTCACTTCCCACCATGGGAGTCTCTCCTGGCTGCTGTTTGCTTTGGGGAGCTGGGCAGCCCTCTCTGCATTTCCACTTTTCCTACCAGTCTCGGTGTGGCTTCTTCAGTGTTCCTTGGTGGAAGAGTCCTCTTAGTTTAGTCCAAAGTTGGTTTTTCCAGATGATAGTTCTTAAAATTAGTTTGTAATCCACTTTGATTCTGGGAGGTGGGAGTTGGTACGTCTGCCTACTCCAGCACCATGTTGTCTTCTCTCAATTTATTTTTTAAAAAAGTTGCAAAGATGTTTCTGTGAAGGAGGTGGAGCCCTTTCAACCAATTCTGCTGATGCAATCGGATACCCACAGGCAAAGAGAAGTGACTCTCAGCCTAAACTTCAGGTCTGATACAAAAAAATCAGTTGCAGAATGGATCAAGTATTTCAATGTAAAATAAAACGTTAAGAAAAAAAAAAGCAGTATAAAATCTTTGCATTGTAGGGACAAACAAAATGTTTTTAAACTCATAAAAGTAAAAATAGAAGCATTGTTGGGCTTCATAAAAATTAAAAGCTTTCTTTGTGTGATAGATCTTTTTAAGAAGATGAAAGATAGTTTACAGAATTGGAGAACATATTTGCAAACCACACATTTGGCAAGGACTGAATATCTAGAATATAAATATAAACCTCTCAAAACTCGAGTCAAAGGACAAAAATACAATTATAATAAAGCGTCCAAAAACAGAGACATTTCACCCAAGAGGACATAGAGATGACACAAAAGTCCATGAAAATATATTCAACCTCACCTGCTATCAGGGAAATGCACATTAAATTCACAGTGAGATACTATACGCTCTGATCAGAACAGGCAAAATAAAAATAACAACAGCAAATGCTGGTGCACATGGGGAGAAACGGTCACTCAAACTTTGTTGTTGGGCATGTAGGATGGCAGAGCCACTGTGGAATACTATTGGGCAGTTTCTTAAAAATAACCATGCCACACCACTTGACCCCATAATTGCACTCCTGAATATTTATGCCAGAGAAATAAAAATTTACTTTATTCTCACATCAAAAACCTGTGTGTACGTGTTTATTTCAGTTTTATTTGGAGTGGCCCAAAACTAGAGACAACACAGATGTCTTTCCACGTGAATGGTACCACCACCGCACATGAAACACCACACGGCAATAGAAAAGGGCACATTTTTGGATTAGTGGATGGACCTCAAGGGATTTATGCTATGTGAAAAAAGCCAATCAGGGAAGCTCACACCCTATATGATTCCCTTTATATAACACCATGGGAATGACAGCATTTTAGACATTGGAAGCAGGTGAGTGGTTTCCCAGGGTGAATGGTGGGCTGGGGGCTGGCAGGCTCCTTGTGTGACTGTCATGAGACAACGTGAGGACCCAACAGGGACAGAAACTTTCTGTAGATCGACTGGATCAATGTCAATAGCCTGGTTGTAGTTTTTATTTCGTGTTGTAGGACATTTCTGTGGGAGAACTGGGCAAAGCATACGTGGGATCTCTCCATACTTTTTCTTATAACTGAATGTGATGATCTACACTTATCTCAAATGTAAAAAGGTGAACTGAAATTATTTTGCCTCTCTCTGCTGGGTTGAAGTGGAGTGAAAGGCATAAAGAGTGAAGTTACCCATGTCGTTTGACTAGAAGCAAAGATATTGGTTAAAAAAATAAAAATGATAGTAATCAAGTTATTGCCTTCAGAAGAAAGTGTACCATGTAAGGACCAACCTACCAGCGGCGAGAAGAGGGATGTGCGGCTTCTCAGAGAATTACTGCTACACGATCGGCTCTCTACCACAAGGTCTATGAAACAAGGATGGAACATAGAAACCTTTCTGAAGTCTAGAAATATTGATTCATTAACACACATCTACAAATCGCCCTTCCCATACCATGTGTAAAGTTGGAAAATGAAAAAACTAACAAACAAAAAAACAAAACAAGGTAAGAGAGTGAACCCGCATGCTGGCTCTTCTTTACCGGGACCTCGGCTTCGGGAAGGTGGGTTCTGCCCACTTGCTTGGCGATCTGTGCAGAGTTCTCTCCATAAATGTGTTTCTTTCCCTCCACGTCAGACAGTGGTTTTCAGGTGGGTTCACTCTTCATTCCCGTGCTTCTCCCTGTGCCTTTCAGCCCACCGACAAAAACTGGCCCCTTCTTTCATGCCCCTCTCCGGCTATTTTTAACACAAAGAATGTGACGTGGTCTGAAGAAGCGGGGAGGCTGTGAGACATGTTTCTCTTCCGCTTGGATTCCTGAGCTCAGCTGCTACCCTCTGCGGCTCTCTTGTCCATCACAACTTGAATTTAAATACTCTAATCAGTTTGTTTTAGAAACTCCCACAGCTCCCTTAGGCAGGGAAACTTCCTCCAGTTTTTATTCCCCTTTTTTCCTTCTCCTTTCCCTCCTTCTCCCCCCCCCCCCCATCCTTTCTGCCTCCTCCTCCTCCTGCCTCTTCTTTTTCCCTGGGAGTCAGAGATTTCTTTGTGCTGGGGGTAACTGATTGAATTTTACCTGAGCTAAATGATAGTTGCACATTCTCGTAATTGCTGAGGGCCACACGGAGACCCAGAGCATCAACTGCTGTTGTACTGGGATTTCCCAGATGTATAATTTCAAATTGATATGAAAAAAAAAAGCCTTACCACGCATTAATAATGGCATAAAATGTAACTCGGTTGGCCGAGGGTGAGTGGAGGCTTTGTTTTCTTAGCGACACAACAAGCTCCAGACCTCAGGTGACAAGCACTTATTGTTAGGATGGGTTTTCTATCGTGCGCCTTCTGGAACACAAAGTGAGGGAAGATTTATTCCGAGACCCTGCCCTCCCTCACAGTACCCTGCACCGTGGACCCAGAGAGCTCATGTCAACAGGAAAGCGCCATAGGGTTGTTCTGTTTTGGGTTTTATTTCTCCCTTTTTACTTAGTCGTGCAATAACCAGGCGGGTTTTTCTGTCACTCAAGAGCACTGCCCACATCTCATGGAGATCCCGTCTCCAGCCTCCTTCTTTCCTGTGGGATCATTATTCTCTACACAGCGTCTGACAAATACGTCACAAAAGAAGAAGAAGGAGAAGGAGAAGGAGGAGGAAGGAAAGAAGGAGGGAAGGAAGAAAGGAAGAAAGGAAGGAAGGAAGGAAGGAAGGAAGGAAGGAAGGAAGGAAGGAAGGAAGGCAGGCTGAGGAAAGTTCTAGAGTTTTTTTTTAACATCTGGGACATGATGCCTTATTTGACTTTATGACTTGGTGTCTGCATCCATGTCAGTGTGCCCGGCCACATACATACAGAAGACAAATCTGTGTGCCTGTGTTTTTTAATTGAATCTCAAGTTACAGGGACAACGAAATGATGCATAATTAGCTACTGTACCCAAACTCAAAGGGTATTTAAATATGGCTGCAGGTCTTCACCACCATACAGATGGCTTGTCCCTGCAAACTGAAGTCACCTGAGGGTTTCCACCCACTAGGCTGTCAGCTGGAGCCAGTGATTAGATGGAGTAACAACATGGAGGCCACATTTCTCCAGGGTCATGTCTTAGCCTCTACCCAGGAACTTTTCTGTCCCTCTTTCCCAGTGGATGGCCTTGAGACACCTAACGGTTGGGCCTCCAAGAAATGGAAAAGACGGGGCGCTCTGGAGATGGGACCCCTCCTCTCCTCCACGGAGCTTGGCGTGTCCACAGCTCAATGCCATGGTCTGGCTACTCTGGGGTCCGTTTCCATCAAGGCAGGGCTGGGAGCTCTGCACAACCCTCCTCACCATGACAACGGAGCCATCCCCACTCGTCCTGATGACTCTGGCCTGGAATGGGGCATGGAAGAACAGAGCAGCAGGTGGCCCCATGGGCATCTTTCTCCTTTCTGCTCAGGACTTTCAAACTGGGGAACAGACTTTTTCAAGGAGCTGGGGACTGGAGGGCCCTTGGTGGAGGACAGGCCCAGAGTTCCTCCTGTCTCCAGTTACAGGCAGTGTGGGAATTTATCTTGGCCAAGATTCACATTCTTAAGGATGACACAGATTCTTCTTACTGGAAAAGATGTCATAGCAGAGGCTCAGGGAGCCTCTTGGACCCTGTGGCCTGGGAGTTCTGTGTGAAGGTGTGGAATGTGGGCTCAGCCCGGCTGGGTGGAGGTACGCCCCGCCCCCCCCTCCCGCCCCCCGTGGGTGGAGCACAGAGCGCATTCCTAGCAGCTGTGGCCGATGCAATGCTGTGAGAACACTCCAGCTCCCAGAACCCTCCTGGACACACCCAGGAAGGGAGCTCACCCACTATAAGGAAGTGACTCAGCGCCAACCACGCAGCCTCCTGATCTTTTCAGCCATTGGCTGTGAAGGACACCCTGTAACATGCTATAGGCTGAACCTGTGTATATAAGCTAGCTTACTTCCTGAATAAAGTGGATCTGCATCACTGAACCTGGTCCTTGGAGTCGGATCTTTGCGTCTCCATCGTCCTCACCCCTGATAGGACTTGTCTACACCCCTAGCTCGTAACCTGGATTGGAATGGGTATCCATCTCCCTGGGCTGCAGGGAGCTGAACTCCAACGCCACCTCAGAGAGGTCTTCTGGACCAGCCTGCGCACAGTGGTCTGCTCCCTTCCTCTCCCCTCCTCGCCCTGCCCTGCACCGTTTCTGGTGGTCTTGATGGTTTGTGCCTTCCCCTGGGGGTGCCCGTGGCCCTCATCTGAAGCAGGACCTCTCAGGGAAAGGGGTGACGCTGTGTTGCTGAGTCCAGCACAGAGGACGTTCGGCAGAGGGTGGAAACCCAATGCATGTTGGCGAGAATGTGCAGAATCCGTTGTAAACTGTGAAAACGCACCCACTGGGCACCAGCATTGTCCTCCCCTCCAGGGGTGTGTAACGAGGGAGTTCTCTGTAAACAGACCTGGGTGGTCGGTGTCGATCAACTCATTTGGATTCTAACTCTTCCTTTGACAATCTATATTATCATCAGACAACTTAGCCTTTCTAACTTTTGGCATCTTCAGATTCTACCTTGCAGTGTTGTTGGAAGATTCAATCACATAGACGAGGCCGTGAGTAGTTAATAGGCATTTACTAAATGTTAGGTCCCTCCCCACCTGAGGCAAGGGGGTGTCACTGGAACCTTGTAGCTTGAGAGAGAGAATGAACCTTGTAGCTCGAGAGAGAGAATGACCAGCTCTGTCAGGACTGTTGGAGGCTTGACATCGGGAAGGCGGGATCCTCATGTTTGTGTGTCCCCCAAATTCGTATGTGGAAATCCTAAGCCCCAGGTGGATGGTATTAGGAAGTTGGGCTTTAAGAGGTGATTAAGTCCGGAGGGTGGAGCCCTCCTGAAAGGAATTAGTGGTCTTAGGAAAGAGGTCACAGAGAGCTCCCTCGCTCCTTTACCATGGGAGGGTCGGAGAAGAAGCATGTGGCCGGAAGAGGGTCTCCACCCAACTGCACCAGCACCCCGGTCTTGGAATTCCTGTGTCCAGAATTGTGAGCAATAAATTTCTGTTGTTTATGATCCACCTCGTTTGTGGGGTCTTGTTACAACTGCCCAGACAGATGGAGACACGCTGTTACTTCCTCCGGAACCATGCTTTACTGTTGGAAGCCAGCTCAAAGTCAAAATAAAACTTGTGTACATGTTCCCCATGTTTTCCTGGTCATACACCCTGGGACCCACAGAGAGCAAGAATCATCCTCTTCTGCTCAGTGTGGGGACCAGTGTTCTCAACGTGGTCCCAGGAACCCTGGTCATCCCAGGGGACTTCCAGGGGACCTGTGAGGTCAAAATTATTTCAATAATAATAGTGAGTGTCTTCCTTCTACATGTATATGGCACAGGTTATGACCTGTGATGTTGCAACAGCCCGAATATAGAAAGAGAGGAGAACCCAGCTGCCTCCCACTGAACCAGACTTAAAAAGATTTGCAAAAGTGTCAGGCCAACAACACTCTTCTCACTGTTTTTTGTTGTTTTTTTGGGGGGGGGAATTATTTTTCATAAAAAAATGGTAATGTGTAATGAGTTTTCTATTATTTTAAAATTAATCACATTTCTCAGTTTTAATTTCTAATATGAAAATATCAATGGGCAAAATCCACACAAACTAAAGTTACTGGGGCTCTCTAGTGAGATGGGAAGGGGTCCTGATACCAGAAGATTGGTTGCAGAAGATTCTAGAAGCACTCCTTGATTTACTACATGGTACTCACAGGCAGCCTCCTCTCTTGCTCCCACTTGGTGAGGTAGCGTCTCTCTACATGGACACCTGCTTCCTGTGCCAAAGTACCCAAGGCACTGAGGACATTGCTAAGAGCCACCTCAGCTCTGCAGTCCCGGTACCGCACCTGTGTCCTAGGCCACTGGCACAGGGGACACTGGCTCAGGTGACCGTTCTGTCTCTGCCTCCAGGGAGACATTGCCCAGTTGCCTTCATGGCTGACTTCGGGGTTGATGTCTTTGCTGTCCGCCAGGGAAGGTTCTTTTCAACTCAAGCCCTCATGTCCACGAATGACAGTGAAAGAGGCCTGGCCGCCTGCGTTGCTTCTGAGGGGGTCACATAAATGCTCAGGTGTTGGGCCAGGGGTTCATTGGGGAAGTCAGCAGCCCTGGTTGGAGTGACTCCCCGTGATCCTCCTGCCCTTCGATCCCATTCCCGCACTCTCCTGTCTCACCCAAGACGTGTATTTCCGGGGGGCTCCTCCGTGATATTGGACCAGAGCCGGAGCCCTGCCGCATGAGCGCTGGCCTCGCCTGTGACCCCTTGTCCTGCCACGCTCTGTGTTCACAGCGTGGTTGGCAGGGAGGGTCCCGCTCGGTGGCGGTGGACTCTCATCCTTGGGTGAGCATGGAGAGGCGTGGTAAGCAGCGGGTTTATACTCTGGGTGTCTCCTGTGACGCTGAGTGGGGAAGGTTAAGTGTGTGCCGACTGGATGCTTCTTGGTTGCTATTTTAGTCTCTTCTGGGCCAATCCTTTTCTCTTAATTAAGATCTTCCAAGAAAATGTTATCTACTATTTATACTGAATACAAATTTAAGATTTTGGGTTTGCATTTTTAAAATTCCTTTAAGTATAGAATGAAATGAAAGGTTCTATCCCCTCAAAAAAATGGATTTTCAAGCAAGGCTATGATTTTGGGGGTAGAAGGGTACCTTTTGGTTAACTTACTATACTTTTTAGTGAATTTTCTATATACGGATCACAGGCCTAGAGTGATACAATTTCATTATTACTGTCTTGCACCCCCAAATACAGAGAGGACCATATCTGAGAATAGCAGTGTCCCCTTACTTTATGGGGAAAGGTGGCAAAATCAGCCTTTGCTCAGGAGAGGCACGTCCCCATCTGAAGCTGTCAAAATAGAAACGGCCAATCAGAACTGTGCCTGGACTCCCACTCCCATGGGGGCCCTCAGGCTGGTGGAGGGTTCATCCATCGAGTCTGGCAGCCGGTCGCCCAAGCTGACCAGGGGATGGGGGGCTCCTCCCAGTCTCCGATTTCTGTGATTCTAAATCCAAGTTCCTTATCCAGGAAAACTCATTAAAAACAATGGCCAGAAAAGCACTTGAGCGCCTCTCACAAATTATGACAGTCAGATGCAATTTGGATTAGATGAAATTTATATTTATTTTATGGAACAAGCATGCTGACAATCAAACCTGCGTCTCACAGTAACTGTGTTATTCTGGGACACAGCAATGGAATGGAAGACTTTATTAGAGTGCACTCTGGTCGATGTGGCATGATGCAGCTGGGGCGGTTCCTGAGCTGTCTTTAGAGCTGTTTTCCTTTGCTCCTAATTGTCCATTCTGGTGACTTTAGAGGGCTGCTCCACAGCCTGGCCAGGCATTGAGGCATTGCACTACACAGTCGAGGGGTTGGTTGTTTAGGCTGGAAGACCTGGGAGCCTCATGGAGCCCAGGGGGGAAGGTCTGTGCTGTTATCTCTGTTCGGTGGTTGTCCATGGGGGTCTTGGAGCAGGAAGAATCGGAGATGGAGGCTAGTGGATCTGTCCGCCTCATTTAGGAGATGCAGCTGCAGATGCAGGAAGTCTGGATGTAGTTCCAGATTTGGGCACAGAATCTTTCCATCTCGAACCCTACTGTCTGTACCTCTTGTCATCACCCATCACAGCGAGGGTCTCGTGTCCTTTTTTTTTTTTGTATTTTTTCCAAAGTGAGAAGTGAGGAGTGGCTAACAGACAGACTCCAGCATGCGCCCGACTAGGATCCACCTGGCATGCCCACCAGGGGACGATGCTCTGCCCATCTGGGGCATTGCTCCATTGCAACTGGAGCCATTCTAGCACCTGAGGTGGAGGCCATGGAGCCATCCTCAGCACCCAGACCAACTTTGCTGTAATGGAGCCTTGGCTGCAGGAGGGGAAGAGAGAGATAAAGGAGAGGGGGAGGGGGAGAAGCAGATGGGTGCTTCTCCTGTGTGCCCTGGCCAGCAATCAAACCCGGGACTTCCACACTGGGCCAATGCTCTACCACTCAGCCAACCAGCAAGGGCTTTGTGTCCTTTTTGAAGAATGAGGAGAACTTCTCCTCCCCCTCCTCAACTCTGTCGTGTTGGCCAAAATCATGCTTCACACTCAGGTCCAAATCAACCACTCAGCGTGCACTAATTACCATTCCCATCTGGGAGTGAAGAGGTGACTCATGACCCCTGAAGGACAGGACCTCTACAGGACAGCAGACATAATTATCTTGCTAGGAAGGAAGAGGGTGTGGTTCAAGGGGCTACTGAGTGGGGGTCCTGTAGCATCCCTCACGATGTCTAACCCAGAAAGCCAACCTGCTTCTAGGAAGGATGTAAGAGCCAGGTTTGCCTAATGCTGGTGGACAGGACCAAGACCAGTGGCCAACAGGACCATCGAGAGCTCAGGCAGCGAAGGACTCTCACAAGAAAGCACAAGAGGCTACATCTCTGTTTTAGCTTCAGGAAGGACCGCTTTGTCGAGCGCCCCACAGGAGCACACAGGTAGCAGCAGAGACTATTTTCTTTTGAGGTTCTGGGTCTCCCCTGCCCTGCTGAGGTAGAGAACTGGAGGTAGGCTGGTGCCAATCACCTTGCACGCCTGAGGGGTAGCCACGAGTGAGCGTTTCGGGGTACCATGAGAGAAATAACCATGATGTTATTGTAAAACAGCCCTGTGTCCTTGAGATACTCGACTCAGAATGAGATACAGACTCATCTCTCTCTTCTGCCAGAGCTGTTGTGTTGAAAGCCTGGAGAACCAGCCTTGGAGAAGGGTTGGTTTGTAGCATCTTTAGACAGATGTTGTACCGAGTGCTCAGAATTCCAAAGGCTCCAGGGTTTCCCTTCTGATTGGCCTTTATTTCTTGTTAATTTGTGGGCGTGTAACTCCAGGCTCCCTCGAGAGCTGCCTCTCTACTTAACCACCCAAGTGGCTCCGTGACATCAGCGCTGACAGGGGTTCTGGGGATGTCATAAGCCAAAGTGGCTTGACCAGGCAGTGGCACACTGGATTGAACATTGGACTGGGACATAGAGGACCCAGGTTTAAGACCCCGAGGTCGCCAGTTTGAGCACGAGCTCATCTGGTTTGAGCAAGGCTCACCAGCTTGAGCTCAAGGTCACTGGCTTGAGCAAGGGGTCACTCACTCTGCTGTAACCCCCCTCATCAAGGCATGTATGAGAAATCAATCAATGAACAACTAAGGTGCCGCAACAAAGAATTGATGCTTCTCATCTCTCTCCCTTCCTTCCCTTCCTGTCTGTCTGTCCCTATCTGTCCCTCTCTCTATCTCTCTCTGTCTCTATCACATACACAGAAAAAGCCTAAGTGACTTCTGTTAGCATTTAAAACACAAATATATGATTTTGTACTTTTTTTTCCTGCCTGGTAAGGTGAGAGTAACTGTTTCTACTGTACAAGGTTTAGGGAAGCATCATCAGGCTGAAAAAACTTGTTAAAGACATCCCTGTTTAGACAGATTTCCAAAATGCATATGATTGGGTCACTCCCCATGTGGCGGGAAATACTGATGGACCAACAGGCAGCCGGTCGATGCCCTGTTTTCAGACTGTAGGATTCAGACTATCGTCTTTCAGACTATAGGGTCAAACTGCCTCTGCTGACCATCACCTTGAGAAGGGAGAAGACAAGAAAGAAGGGGGAAAGCACATTTTGTGGGTAAACACTGCACCCTAAGTCTTTGTCGGGTGAGTTTACTAAAATAATTTGGGGGACAAGGCTGTGTATCCAGGGCTCTAAGGGAATGTATCCAAGAGATTGGGCTTTCGTCACTGGGGAGGAGAAAAGGCCCACAATGAGAGAGTCCAAGCATACAGATTAATTTTGCTGTACACAGAAATTCTTTTAGAAATCGTCTCTTCCCCCAGACGTGGCCCGTGACTCTTGATGATTTTATGACTCAGAGCCCTCCCCCCAACCCCCGGGGGTGGTCACTTATCCCGAGAGCCGTCGCTTTGTACAAAAGAGGCGGGGAGGGTTGCAGTGGCTCTTGACGGATCAGGGCCTCCTGTTTCACAAGGTCTGTGTCTGCACACCTGGAGGTTACAGTGTGTCACCCTCCCTACCTCGTAAAACAGTGCCCGCTTGCTGCGTTCTCCTTCCTTCCACATGGTGTGGGTCGGCGATGGGAAATCTGGGATCGAATGGGAAAGTGAGAGGCAGAGAGAGTCTCTCAAGTCCATAAAAAAGGTAACGGCCTCCCTTCAATAATTATATACCTATAAAAATAATAAAGAAGACACAAAGCCAAAACTTTATGACATTTATGCTAATGTGCTGCTGAACCGCACTAGGAGATGGGACTCTGCGGGAGCAGGGAGCCAGGAAGTGTTCTGCGGCTGGCTCCCTTCCGTGCGCACCACGGGCCGGGTTGTCAGGGCGCCTAGACGGCGTGGTCTCCATCGCTCATTCTGTGGCCCACTCGGGTCCCTGCTGGATTCTCCAGGCTTTAGCATCTCCTGAGGGCTGCAGCAAACAAGGTGCTAAATTCACCTTTCGATAGTACATACTGCAATTACGTCCTGTGTGGGAGTCGGGGAGCTTCCCCAGGGACTCCTCCTTCTCAGGACCTCTTCACATGTGGACCTGAGAGAATGAGGCTGGGTGAGGGTCACATTGAGAGCACTCAGCCCTGGTGCCCTTGGTAGGGTTGGGTTACTCATCTCCCCAGCCCCACAAATTCCATGCGATGGACGGTGCTGGGGGAAAAGAATGAGCAGTTTCTGTGTTTGTTGTTAGAATGACAAATCGGCTAACATGTGTCTGATGTCCCGCTGTTAACATGGAGTACCATGTGCTAATCCTGGAGTTTCCTGATGAGCCGTGGCCTGCAGGGCGTGGAGGCCAGGAAGAGATGACCTAGTCCAGTATCATGTTGATTCCATGGCCCATGTCTTCCCAGTAGCCCATGAAAGGGTCTCCCGGGACTGACACAGAGGACACTGGTGGCCAGGTACCTGTCACACTTCTGACATTAACCCCACACACACACCTACACTCTTATCGAGTTTGTGGCCACATTTCAAACGGAGCTAAGTCTTTCAGAAACAGTGCCTCCGAACACCTCCGTACACAGCTGACAACGATCATGTTGATGACATCGCCTTTTCCTTTCCCTCCTTTCCACATGCACAGTTCTCTGCACCCTGGCTGGCCGGCCTCGTTCGTGAGAAAGAGCGACCTCCCCCTGCAGGTTGTGCTGCTGGGACCCTGGTCCATTCCTCCCTGGGCCTCTGTGGAGCTCTAAACAGATTAGGCGGTGGAAAACCACAGCGCCTTCCAAACAGAACCATCCTCTGTCACACCTCTGATTCAACTGGCAAGCACTTACCAACAGAAAATGGAAACACTTTCCTAAAGGGAGCCGTGCTGGGAGGTCCCGAGGGCTTTGATCTAGAGTGCTGAGTCACAGGTCCTGCACGCACCCACCATGGCCTCCAGCTGAACCCTGTCACGACGGGCAAAGTGTGGACGGGGAGATGGGACAGCTGAAGAGACACACGTCACGTGTAGAGCCCCTGGCACCAGAGCCCAGGACCAGTTGCTGTGCCATGATATGCATATTCATAACCCGGCCATTCTAGGGGCCTGGGTGGGCATAAGGGAGGGGCGAGAGGACAAAGGTTGATTTACGATGATCTCAAAAAACGTGGTCTCCCAAGATGTATTCCGCAGCTCGGAGACCTCAGGTTTAAGCTCTATTAATTTTACGGAGCTGTCTGGGGTTACCCATCTGTTTAAAGGTTAACTGTCTTCACACTTATGAAATGGGTATTTCTGTTTGGGTTCTTACTTTGTTCCTGTTAATGATTTATAAAATATGAAATGCAAAGCTGGGGGAAGCATTAAATCTTCAGGATGAAGCACCCACCTGATCGGATTTCTGAGAAGCGCCGTGGACTCATTCAAGCCCCTGCAGCAAACGCTTGGGCATTCCCCACGGCACATGTCGTTCTGAATGAGGGAAAGGAAAACACCGGGCAAACTCAGGTGTTTTAGGAAGGAAAGTCCGTTTGGGGGAGCACTGTGTAGCATGCGTGGGGTGTTGGGGTTTCTCCTTGGGTTACCCCTTGCAGTATTTTTTTTTCTATGTAGACTATTGCCCAAATGTATGTATACCTTTCAGTATCCACACATGCTACATGGCCGGGGTTTTATTTCTTCATATAAAAGAGCTCATAATTTTCCTCTCTCGATAGTTTGGGAAGTATGACAATGTGCTCCTGCAGATCTGGTTTCAAACGTTACACACGTTGACAATGCTATGACCTCAGACAATTTATTGGTCACTCGTTCAGCTTTCGATTCTATTGTTAGTAGGATCGACTCGTGGGGGCAAACACTCGTATTTCTTTCGTTACAAAGCCCTGTGTCGATGGGAAGGATAGTGTCACAGCTCCACAAGGACCTGCAGCTCCCTCCACTGAGCCCACAGGGGCCCTGCAACGGGGGAGGGGTCCTGCCACCCTGGGCTGGGGATGGAACTTCTGCTCTGTCCACCTTCTCCTATGTCTCCCGGTTGGACACAAGCTTTTGCCAGATGCTTGGCCATGGATTAGGGTTACCATGGTTACCCGAGAGTAGCCTGATGGGGTGGACAAAACTCTAACTCGTGTTCCAGGCCCAACCTTTTTTATTATGTCATTTTATCAGAGGAAGTTTTTTTCAAGCACGCCCCATGCCAGACACACGCTTATTATTTCATAAAACAGATGGACAGGTTGATATTTTAAATGCATTAGGAGGCACACAGAAAAGAGAAAGGAAAGTGTTAGATGTGGGCGAAATAAGCTAATTTTTAAACTCTTTAAGTTTTTTATCTCCTGTATTAACTGTGCAAACATATTTTTGCTTCAAACTGGTAGAGGTTGGTGTGCATGCTCTGGTGTAAAGTGTCTTGTTAATTGTGATGACTTTGTACCGTTACTAACTCCTATTTCAGGGTCCATGGTGAGCTTGCGGTGGGCTCATCATTGACGATGGGGGATGGGTGAAGTTCTCTGCATTTTTGTGATTTGGCAGAGAATCGAGTCAAGGTATCCCTGCTTTCTGGCAGCTAGTCTTTGCATTTCGAGTACGATGTTCAAGTCTCGTGTGTTGGTTTTTGTTTTTTTTTTTTTTTTTTTTGTGTGTGAATCTTTCTTAAGCCACTCACCCACATTGTGAGGGGAAATTTGGTTAAAACTCTGCCGTGCACTCTGCAGGTGCTCTTAGCTAATCACAGGCAAACGATACCCATCACCCTTTGCCAGCTTGCCTTGTGGGGTCCCCAGTGAATCATCATATCGGAGTGTGTGCCTTCCTTGCAGTGACCACGGTTTCAGCTGGGGAACAAAGCCCTCTTAACACATCATTTAAATATCTACAGAAAGTTTTCGCTGTCTAAAGAGAACAGAGACTAGAGTGGGAGGAAGTCCAGGCTGAAAGGCTGGCTGCACTGCTTGCTCACCCAGCCACCCTGTGTTAGTCATCTGACCTCTCTGCTACTCCACTCTCCTCATCTGCAGACCAGGCATTCAAATGGTATTTACCTCCTAAGATATATGAGGACTAAATGCATCACAGCATCGAAAACAGTGCCTGGCCCGTATGTCCACTACAGAAACGCCATCACCACTGTCATCGTTATTAGTACTGTTACTGTTGTGGGTGCTGACCCACATCTGTTCCTGTGCTCCAATCCAAAGGACGGTGGCACAGTAAAAAAGATAAAGACTGTGGGCCATAGAAATTTAACTTTAAAGGTTGGGACTTGGTTAGAATGCACTGAGGAGGCTGGGGCCCAAACATATAGAGTTCCAAACTACTTACACAAGCGAGAGGCCTGGCCGCCCGCCCTGTTCCTCTCCACCTCTCCACCAGTGCCGGCGATGTACTTCCTTCACGTAGATGCGCCAGGTCAGCCCATGGAAACAGGGTAAACATCCTACTCGAGACACAGCGGTGCGCCCCACGCACCCCCACCTCCTCTGTATCCTAAGCTTCCTTGTTCATCCATAATACTCAGTACAAAGGGGTTAATAATTTAAAGAAGTGTTCTCTCTCTCTCTCTCTCTTTTTATTTTTTGAATTAAGGCAAAAGGTAGGGTGATTTTTGACGTGCTGTGCTGACCAAACAAAATACTCTCCTGACTTCACGTGCCAGCTTACCCAGGGCTTAGCAGGTAGTGTAGCTGTGGGTGTCGTAATTAGTAACACTCCATCTGAAGACGCAGACTTCTCCAAGACAGCGAAGGCTGATGATTACTTTTGTGTCTGTCTCTGCCTCTCTCTCCCCCTCTGCTCTGTGTTTCAAGTTGCCTTCCCCAGATGTCCTCCAGCTGTTGAGAAATTGTTTTTCATCTGGAGCCTGCTATTGTTTTTAAGAGATTGATTCAAATGCATAAGGAGACCCGGGGACTAGTATTTGCATTGAAACAGTAATTATTAGGCGCTAGAACATGAGGCAGGAATTTCTAATCCTTCTCTGTGCTCTGGGCCCCCACTCTCTCGCACGCCCACATACTGCGGAGCACAGAACAGCGCCCTGCCATGCACACCCAGAAAGGACAGGTGGGTGAGTGTGGATCCCCCAACCTCGGAGCCCTGTCCTTGGGATGATGCCCCTGCGTTGACCCCAAATTTGTTTTGGTTCATTCAAGATCCCAAGGGGCAGACATCCACCTCCAAGCACTGCTGAATGGCGACATACCCTCTCCTGTCCCTTTAATGGAACAGGGTGGGGCGGGGGGGGGGCAGAGCCACACCCTGAGGCTGCCTCCAGAGTTGTCTGAGAAAAGCCACTTGGCTGAAATGGTCACAGCGGTGGTCTGGGAGGGGTGGGGGGGGGACTCCATTTTAACAACTGGGCCTGATGACCTTTCTGGTGACAAGGGGCAGTGCAGGCAAGAGGCCCTTGTGAATCTTTCGTGGCCACAACTGCCCTTCAGAAGGGGGCAGCACTGGACTGTTGGTTGTTTTGGAGCTCCACGGGACATGGCCGTTAATGAGAATTACATACACATAAAACATAAATGATGGTATTAGTATGTAGTAGTCGTATAAGTAAAAATAAAATAAATATGACACAGACAAAAATAACTGAAAAGAGATCACATATTATATTTCTTAATGATAAAGGCAGAGCGACATGATTACTTTCCTTCTCTCCCCCCCCCTCCCTTTTTCTGTATCTTCTCGAGAGCTACCCTTTTAGGTCTCACTTGAGCAGGAAGGTGATGTCAGCCTGGGTTGTAAGGCAGAGACATCCCCTGAGCAACAGATGGACTGGTGGTGGTCACATGATGTGGGACAGAGAAGAAAACAACCATCCCATGTAATTTTATTCCATGTCACCAAATAACCCCCAGGGTGAGCTGAGTCAGTCTTGCCAATGATGCTGATGGCAGTAAAGCAGGTCAAGGGACATGTGGTCCCTTGGGAGAGACTCACAAACGGTTCTTAAGGAGGAGGAGGAGGAGGGGGTTACTTGGAGGACTGAGGAGGTGAGTCTGTGGTGTGACCGCTGCCCCGAGACCTGTCCCCGAGTTTGCCTTTGGAGTGAAGGAAGCCAGGGCAGAGGCGGAAAGGAGTCTGATGAGGCTCTGAAGTCTGGAAAAGATTGTCACCAGCCGACTCAGGGCCCTGTGGATCTCTCCTCTCTGGGCTCCCTGCAGCCCTACTGCTCTGCACATCCAGAAGCCTTGAGCACTGCCCATCCCATCGTGTGGGAGCTGGTTGAACACCATATTTCTTTTAAAAACTGGTTGGTGTGAGGAAGGCACAGACTATGGCTGGAGGTCGACGCTGTCAATAGAAGAGCCCAAAGTGGGCTGTCCTGATTCACAGGTCACTCCAGCCCCCTACCTTTGGGTCTGAAAATGCATTTCAGTGATGTCTCTTTAAGCACACCGTGTTTCAGCAGGACCAGCCCTGTTTTCTTGAGTTCACATCCCTGCCCATTGCGTACAGCTGGGATCAGGAGTACTGAGACCACTCCAGACACCTACACCACCGTGGCCATGCTCTTCCCTGGACACGGGCACTGTCATCATGCCAGGGAAAGGATACCAGTGGGTTTGTTGTTGAGGCAAAATGCAAAGTGCCCACTGATATTAAATGCCTATATTTAACCGATGAGACCATTTCTATTCTTGTTCTACACAATCCTGGTACATCCTTCCTTTTCTTCTCCTTGATATTTCCTTTTTGTAGCCCCAGTTTCCATGGCCAAAGATGTGAAACGTATTATCAGAATTAAAATAGAATGCTGTAAATCTCTTTCACTGTGAACCCACTTAGAAAGCAACCGTGAAGGGTTGCTAAGCAGAAAACAGTTGACCTGCATTACATACGGCGTTGACTTAGACTTTGCTCCCAAGTTCCAGTGCTGAGGGTGTCACCTGGGAAGACAGCCTCTGAGGAGACAAATGCTTTCTTCTTCACTGTGGCCCAAAGTCAAGAGTCTCTGCCCTTCCCTCCTTGTAAAAATATTTGAAATTCAAGGACTTCAAGAGGGCTGGAGATGAAGGAAGGAAAAGAATAAACTGCTAACCCAACATGTGCACCCTTCAGATAGCCACATTGACATTCACAAAAAGGTAGAATGTGACCTTATAAATTCAGAATGAAGTTTGATTGTTCTAAACCCATTGGAGGAAATGGCAATTGTTTTAGTTTTCAAAATATGTGGAGGTATGAGGAATATATTGATCAAGTCCATTCAAAGATTACTTGTGATTTTCAGAGGCCAGCTCTTAGACAAGTAATTGTTACTAAAGATTTATATAATTCAGTCTTTGTTTATGCAATATCTGTCTCATGATAATTATTATTGTGATTAGTCATTCCAATACCCAGCAAAACGGCACCCAACTAGGTGTCCATCAGTAGACGAGTGGATACAGAAGATTGGTACATATATACAGTGAACTATTACTCAGCCATAAAAAGAACAAAATCAGCCCTGGCCGGTTCGCTCAGTGGTAGAGTGTCAGCTCAGCATATGGAAGTCCCAGATTCGATTCCCAGTCCTAGCACCCAGAAGAGGTGACCACTTGCTTCTCACCTCTCCCCTTTCTTTCTCTCTCTCTCTTTACCTCTTTCTCTCTTTCCCTCCTTCAGTCATGGCTTGATTGGCTTGAGTGAGTTGGCCCCGGGCACTGAGGATGACTCCATGGCCTTGCCTCAGGCACTAAAAAAAATGGCTCCAGTTGCAATGGACCAAAGGTCCCAGATGGGCTGAGAATCGCCCCCTAGTGGGCTTGCTGGGTGGATCCTGGTCGGGCACATGCAGGAGTCTGTCTCTTTGCTTCCCCTCCTTCTCACTAAAAAAAAAAAAAAAGAATAAAATCTTGCCATTTGCAACAACATGTAAGAACCTAGTGATTATTATGCTGAGTGAAATAGTGAAATAGGTCAGACAGAGAAAGCACCATGTGATTTCACTTGTAGGTGGGATTGAATGACACAAAAAGCAAATAAAACTAAATAGAAACAGACCTCATAGAAACAGAGACCAAGCTGATGGTTGCCAGAAAGAACGGAGGTTTGGGGGGCTCAGTAAAAAAAAGATGAGAGGCCTGACCAGGTGGTGGCGCAGTGGATAGAGCGTCAGAGTGGGATGCAGAAGGACCCAGGTTCGAGACCCCGAGGTCGCCAGCTTGAGCTCAGGCTCATCTGGCTTGAGCAAAGAGCTCACCAGCTTGGACCCAAGGTCGCTGGCTCCAGCAGGGGGTTACTCGGTCTGCTGAAGGCCCGCGGTCAAGGCACATGTGAGAAAGCAATCAATGAACAACTAAGAAGTCGCAACGCGCAACGAGAAACTGATGATTGATGCTTCTCATCTCTCTCCGTTCCTGTCTGTCTGTCCCTGTCTATCTCTGCCTCTGTTCAAAAAAAAAAAAAAAAAAAAGATGAGAGGTTAATAAGAGACACAAACTTCCAGTTATACAATCAGTAAGGCGTGGGTGGCAATGTACAGGTTAGGGACTGACTATAGTCAATAATATTGTGATATTTGTGTACTGTGACAGATGGTTACTGGACCTATCATGGTTGCTAGACTTACACATCATAAAGCATGTAAATGTTGAATCACTATGTTGTACACCCGATACTATTGTATCGTGTATACTATTGTATAGTGTTGTACACACTATACTATTGTATTTATCCGAAGTTAGAAGTGGAGAGGCAGAGAGACAGACTCCTGCATACGCCTGACCAGGATCCACCCGGCATGCCCACCAGGGGGCGATGCTCTGCCCATCTAGGGCGTTGCTCTGTTGCAACCAGAGCCATTCTAACACCTGAGGTGGAGGCCATGGAGCCGTCCTCAGTGCCTGGGCCAACTTTGTTCCAATGGAGCCTTGGCTGTGGGAGGGAAAGAGAGAGACAGAGAGAAAGGAGAGGGGGAGGGGTGGAGAAGCAGATGGGCGCTTCTTCTGTGTGCTCTGTCCGGGTATCAAACCCAGGACTTCCACACACTGGGCTGACGCTCTACCGCTGAGCCAACCGGCCAGTGCCTGTCAACTATACTTTTAAAAAGAATTTGCTTTTCATCCCCAATCTCCCCATCAGGCCCCTGAACGCCTCGCCCGGCCTGCTGGCTGCGGGGGAGGCACTGAGAGGGGCTGCTCGCCTCTCCAGCATTCAAATCTCTTATGCAACCCTGAGCATATTTCACTTGCTTTTAAAAGAAGAGCGCTTTAAAAAAAAATGGCCCAGTTCCTGTTTACATTTTTTTACAAGTAGGAGAGGTGCTAAGATTTTCAAACTCTTTTTAACTCAATTTTGGAAAACATGGAGTTTTTTTGTTTATTTTTTTTGAACTTGAGTTAGCTAGTGGAGGCTTTGTACATAGCTGTTTCCATTTTTGAAAAAAATATTTATAAGGTGGAATTATGGTTAGGTTTTTCCTCCCCTTTTGTTTGTGTTTTTATTAATTTTCCTGCAATAAGCATGTGCGTGTTTACAATGATCAAACTACAAAAACAGTGCTGTGTGTGTTAGACATGATGGATGAGGGGTTCAGTGTTCTGAAGGGATTTCCTTGTAGACACAACCAGAGACCCTCCTAACCCCAGACAAAGACGCGTATTCAAGAAATGCCGGACGGGAGGTAGAGGGTCTGTGTTCATCCCATCCTTGAAAACGAGGAGCTGGGAGCTTCAAATATTCTCTGGGAGAGTCATCTGCATTGGGCAGGCCTGGGGCAGGGCCCAGGGTTCCTTGTCTGGAGAATGCAAGCCATAATCATGGTGTGAGACTCAGATGAGCCCTCATCCTTAGTCATGTCTCAGTCCTGGTGACCAAGACTGGGGTTCTCCACACAGAGGCTTTACCTCAGGAAGACCCACTCACTGACAGTTTTAAAATGTTTGGTTTTTTTTTAATAGAAAATTTAAACAAACATAAGAAAACAGTGAAACAGTGCCATGAATCTTGTGCGTCTACCACCAGCTCCAATAAGCCATCAACTCTTGCCCAGCCTCTCCTTCCCCCAACACATGTTGGCAAGAATGTTCAGAATCCATTGTCAACTGTCAAGACGCACCCGCTGGGCACCATCACTGTCCTCCCTCCCGGTGTGTGTAACGAGGGAGTTCTCTGCGAACAGACCTGGGGGGTCGGTGTCGATCAACTTACTTGAATTCTAACTCTTCCTTTGACTATTCATATATTATCAGATATCACAGTATTTCATCCATAAATACAGCATTTTTTTCCCTACAAGAACTTGTAAAAACAGAACAACAACAAAAATAAGCGCAAGGCGAGTATCACATCTCAACAATGATTTCTTAAAAAATCATCAATATCCAGCCAGTGTTTGCTCTGATTGTCTTATGCGGATATCACGGTTACTAATTTTTCCAGATCTGAATGTAAACAAGGCCTATCCATCACATTTACCTCCTGTGCTTTGTAAGGGTCTGAGACGATAGAGTTTTTCTCCTGCTTCCCGGTCATTTATTTGTGGAAGAAGAAACGGAGCATCTGTCCTGTGGAATTCCCCACATTCTGGACTGGGCTGATTGCATCCTCCTAGGCTGTTTCATGTGTTTCTCTATCCCTGTGGGTCCTATCAACTAGCAGTTTCACCTAGATTGCATACAAAATGTCCCCCCCATCCCTGCCCCAAGAATCATTCATAGTCTTCTGACACTGGTTGAAAAGGAGATTTGTGAAAACTCCGAAACTATTTAAAAATGCTTCAATGTGGTCCTGGCCAGCTGGCTCAGCAGTAGAGCATCAGCCAGTGTGTGGATGTCCCAGGTTCGATTCCTGGCCAGGGCACACAGGAGAAGCGCCCATCTGCTTCTCCACATTTCCCCTTCTTCTTTCTCTCTATCTCTCTCTTCCCCTCCTGCAGCCAAGGCTCCATTGGAGCAATGTTGGCCTGGGTGCTGAGGATGGTTCCATGGTCTCCCCCTCAGGCACTAGAGTGGCTCCGGTTGCAACGGTGCAACACCCCAGATGGGCAGAGCATCACCCCTTGGTGGGCATGCTGGGTGGATCCTGGTCAGGCGCAGGCAGGAGTCCATGTGGAAGAGGCAGCCAAACTGAAGGAGAAGCCAGTTTGTGCAGGGGAAGGAGATGGGGAAGAGAGGTGAATAAGACTGGTGAGGTGGAAGCCTTTGATTCTAGGAAAACTCAGATGAATCAGTGGCTTTGGGAGCCCTGAATGGAAAGGGAAGTGTTTCCCATTGTGTGTTTTTACTCGCTTGCAGAGTGTGAGTCTAGAATAAAGGAAAATGGACCACCAGTTTTTGGCTCTGCAGTTTCTTTACCATCTGTCCGAATTAAATGTGAACCTACATGGGCCAGGTGGCTGTGACGGTGGCTGCTGCTACTGGCTATACAGCACCCCACACCCTGACCCAGGAACCTGTTAGTGAATCCCACCCCCCCTGCTCCTGTTTTGCTTGCTCTTAAAACTACTTTTAATCTCTTTTTTTGGGGGGGAGGGGAAGGAGGTGTTTTGAAAATGTGACAGGCACTCATGAGACAGATAATGGATTTATGGAGAGCATGGGCTGGGAGCTCAGTGTGTGCTGGTCGCCGGTCAGGCAGGATGTGTTCCACATAATTGGGGGGAAGATCCAGCCCTCCAGGACAAGACAAAAAAGAAAAGGAGAGAGGCATTTAATTGGAACACTTAGCAATCACAAAAGCAAGACAGAGGTTAAATTGTTTTGAGCAAGAGAAATTAATACGTTAAAGGTTACACTTCCCACCGCGAGGCAGTGAGCCGGGCTCTTCGGTGGCTGTGTCAGAATTCCATAAGGCAGGAGGCATGGCTCTGAACGATTGCGGATTCATTAACAAAAGGCACTGGCGGAGGAAGACTCTTCCCAGCAGGAGGGTGCAGGGAAGAATAAAGACATGGAGAGAGCTCATTAAGAATGAATTGCGGACCATAAACATTGGAAACCACTAAGTGTGGAGTTCTATCTGTTATCTAATGACTCAGAAATTATAAAAGGAGCAATGACTTTCAGAAAGGAGTTGACTTTGCAGGAAGCTGTTCACCATTACACACACACACACACACACACACACACACACACACACACACGGTATTTTTTTTTTCTTTCTTTTCTTTTCTTTTTTTCCAGTTGGGCAAGAAAATGTCTCCTCTTTGTAAATCAGCACAATTTCAGCAACTTCAGCTCTCCTCTGACAGATTTTTTTTCTTTTTTTTGCTCCTGCTGTATAATTACACATTGTCTCCGATGTAGTGATGAGGATGTGGGGAATGAGACAGGAAGCCACAGGAGGCAGGGAGGAGGAGGGGCAGGGACATCCCACACTTTGCTTGTCCAGCTGCACACTGATGAACTACTTTGTCTTCAGAAAGCTCTAGAAGGCTCCATGGAGGAAGCCTTGCTCATAAATCCCACCCCACGGACTCCTCCTGCTTTGTTTTGATGGAGGGAGATTCCATTTGTATTGTTGCTAATGGCAGGGTTTGCCAGACAAAGAGTTGGGCTAAATAGAAGGAGATCATCTATCCTTCATCTATATGCTCCCCTGCCCCCTGCCCCAGGCACACCCTCCTTTTGGCAAGTAAAAGGGACATCTGAAACTTGAATGATTTAAGACTTCGTACTCTGGCCATGTGTGAACTCTTTCATCTTCTGAAGGACTTGGTGCTGCGCTTCCAAATGCCCTTTTCCTGTGCGATTCACCCCAGTCGAAACGGTAGCCAAGCCTCCAGCCACATGACTGGGTGTCGCACCCAGGTCATTACAGTGCCTCTTGGGGAATACAGATGGAGCTCCCCTAATGGGCTGTACTTCCCGAAAGAGCGGAGTGTCCAGCTGCTGTGGGCAGCATGGGGCAGAGAGCGTGCAGCTCTCCTGATCGCTGTCAGAAGCCAAGGCTGGGCAGCGGGCAGTTCTTCTGGTGGGCTCCGTTCCTCAGACAGAAGGCCTGTGTGGAGTCAGCTCTCTGTGACGACTGACACCATGCCATCCCCTTTGCCTGCCCCCCAGGGGAAGGCGGGAGTTGAGGACACTGCCAGCCCCTTCCTGCAAGGTTCCTGCCCTGTGGCTGTGGGTCATCTCTTAATATTTCATCATTTCAGAGCAACCACAGCGAGGGAACAGCAGTCAAGTGGACCACAGGTTGTGTCAGTAATTATCTGGATTCAGAAAAATTCCCAAGTGCCGATGTTCATCACCAGAACAGGTGACCAAAGGACACTGAGGAGCCTCCCTGGGTCAGCGACTCCCCTGTCTCCTGAACCAACATTTCCAAGGTTCAACATTTGAGGACAGGAAGCTCCCTTCTGTCCCTGACCATGGCTGGCAGCTGTGGTCAGCATTATCCTGCGGAGGCAGTGTGGTCCTTTGTTGGTAGTATGCCCAAGGAGTTCTTGGGGTTCACAAAGATTATATATATATAATGAATACATATACTGTGTGCATTGTGTGAATGTACATAATCTATATATGTGCATATATATTTTTAAATAATAAAGTTAGCTTTATGAAGGCCTCCCTCTGGGTTCACATTGGTATCTCATATTTTCAGTGTTAGATGACTATATTTTCTAATTTTAGCCTCACTGACCATCTGCAGAATGGGTACATGGTGTGCTGGTTCTGCTCCATAAAAGGCATAATCTGACCAGAAGTTGACCAAAATTCCAAAATGATCAAGAAGAGTTTGAATGCAAATTGGTATTCACACCGCCATCCATAAGGATGAAGGTCATCCTAAGTGTTATATGTTGTAACTTTGTGAGGTGTTATGTTCAACAGTGATGACAAATATAAGTAAATATGGCTTATGTATCTTTAAAAACTTGAATTTTTAACTGTTCTTTAAATTGTATCACAGTGCCTTAAATGAGCAGTTCTCAAGCTCTGTGACCTCACGACACCTTTATTTTTTTTTAATTTTTATTAATGTTAATGGGGTGACGTCAATAAATCAGGGTACATACATTCAAAGAAAACATGTCCAGATTATCTTGTCATTCAATTATGTTGCATACCCATCACCCAAAGTCAGATTATCCTCCATCACCTTTTATCTAGTTTTCTTTGTGCCCCTCCCCCTCTCCTCCTTCTCTCCCATGCCCCCCCTCCCCCCCACCCCCGGTAACCACCACACTCTTGTTAATGTCTCTTAGTCTCGTTTTTATGTTCCACCAATGTATGGAATCATGTAGTTCTTGGTTTTTTCTGATTTACTAATTTCACTCCGTATAATGTTATCAAGATCCCACCACTTTGTTGTAAATGATCCGATGTCATCATTTCTTATGGCTGAGTAGTATTCCATAGTGTATATGTGCCACATCTTCTTTATCCAGTCTTCTGTTGAAGAGCTTTTTGGTTGTTTCCATGTCTTGGCCAATGTGAACAATGCTGCAATGAACATGGGGCTACATGTGTCTTTACGTATCAATGTTTCTGAGTTTTTGGGGTATATACCCAGTAGAGGGATTGCTGGGTCATAAGGTAGATCTATTTTCAGTTTTTTGAGGAACCACCATACTTTCTTCCATAATGGTTGCACTACTTTACAGTCCCACCAACAGTGAATGAGGGTTCCTTTTTCTCCACAGCCTCTCCAGCATTTGCTATTACCTGTCTTGTTGATAATAGCTAATCTAACAAGTGTGAGGTGGTATTGCATTGTAGTTTTGATTTGCATTTCTCTAATAACTAATGAAGATGAGCATCTCTTCATATATCTGTTGGCCATTTGTATTTCTTCCTGGGAGAAGTGTCTGTTCATGTCCTCTTCCCATTTTTTATTGGATTGTTTGTTTGTTTTTTTGTTGAGTTTTATAAGTTCTTTGTAAATTTTGGATATTAGGCCCTTATCTGAGCTGTTGTTTGAAAATATCATTTCCCATTTAGTTGGCTGTCTGTTTATTTTGTTGTCAGTTTCACTTGCTGAGCAAAAACTTTTTAGTCTGATGTAGTCCCATTCATTTATCTTTGCCTTCACTTCTCTTGCCTTTGGAGTCAAATTCATAAAATGCTCTTTAAAACCCAGGTCTATGAGTTTAGTACCTATGTCTTCTTCTATGTACTTTATTGTTTCAGGTCTTATATTTAGGTCTTTGATCCATTTTGAATTAATTTTCGTACAAGGGGACAAGCTGTAGTCGAGTTTCATTCTTTTGCATGTGGCTTTCCAGTTTTCCCAGCACCATTTGTTGAAGAGGCTTTCTTTTCTCCATTGTGTGTTGTTGGCCCCTTTATCAAAAATTATTTGACCATATATATTTTTGGTTTTATTTCTGGACTTTCTATTCTGTTTCATTGGTCTGAGTGTCTATTTTTCTGCCAATATCATGCTGTTTTGATTGTCGTGGCCCTATAATATAGTTTGAAGTCAGGTATTGTAATGCCCCCAGCTTCATTCTTTTTCCTTAGGATTTCTTTGGCTAATCGGGGTTTTTTATGGTTCCATATAATCTGATGATTTTTTGTTCCATTTCTTTAAAGAATGTCATAGGAATTTTGATGGGAATGTCATAGGAATTTGATTTAACTTACATCAAAATTAAATTTATATATTGCTTTGGGTAATATGGCCATTTTGATTGTATTTATTCTTTCTATCCACGAACAAGGAATATTTTTCCATTTCATTGTATCTTTTTCGATTTTCCTTAACAATGCTTTGTAGTTTTCGTTATATAGGTCCTTTACATTCTTTGTTATGTTTATTCCTAGGTATTTTATTTTTTTTGTTGCAATTGTGAAGGGGATTATTTTTTTGAGTTTGTTTTCTAATATTTCATTGTTGGCATAGAGAAAGACTATGGACTTTTGTATGTTAATTTTGTATCCTGCGACCTTACTGTATTGGTTTATTGTTTCTAGTAATCTTTTTGTGGAGTCTTTGGGGTTTTCGATGTATAGGATCATATCATCTGCAAAAAAGTGATACCTTTACTTCTTCTTTTCCGATATGGATGCCTTTTATTTCTTTCTCTTGTCTGATTGCTCTGGCCATAACTTCTAGCACCACATTAAATAAGAGTGGACAACCCTGTCTTGTTCCTGATTTAAGGTGGAAAGTCCTCAGTTTTATGCCATTTAATATGATGTTGGCTGATGGTTTATCATATATGGCCTTTATCATGTTGAGATATTTTCCTTCTATACCCATTTTGTTGAGTGTCTTAAACATAAAGTTATGTTGTATTTTATCGAATGCCTTTTCTTCATCTATTGATAAGATCATGTGGTTTTTGTTCTTTGTTTTGTTGATATGGTGTATTACATTAACCATTTTACGTATATTGAACCATCCTTGAGATTCTGGGATGAATCCCACTTGATCATAATGTATTATTTTTTTAATATGTTGTTGTATTCGATTTGCCTGTATTTTGTTTAGAATTTTAGCATCTGTATTCATTAGAGATATTGGTAGGTAGTTTTCTTTTTTTGTGCTGTCCTATCCAGGTTTTGGTATGAGGGTTATGTTGGCCTCATAAAATGTGTTTGGAAGTATTGCTTCTTCTTCAATTTTTTGGAAGACTTTGAGTAGAATGGGAACCAAGTTTTCTTTGAATGTTTGATAGAATTCACTAGTATAGCTGTCTGGGCCTGGACTTTTATTTTTGGGGAGGTTTTTAATGTTTTTTTCTATTTCTTATCTACTAATAGGTCTGTTTAGGCTTTCTGCTTCTTCTTGACTCAGTCTACGAAGGTTGTATTGTTCTAGGAATTTATCCATTTCTTCTAAGTTGTTGAATTTAGTGGCATAAAGTTTTTCATAGTATTCTACAATCATGGTGATTTCTCTTCTTTCATTTTGGATTTTGTTTATATGAGTTCTTTCTCTTTTTTCCTTGGTAAGTCTTGCCATGGGTTTGTCAATTTTGTTGATCTTTTCAAAGAACCAGCTCCTTGTTCTATTAATTTTTTCTATAGTTTTTCTGTTCTCTATTTCATTTATTTCTGCTCTGATTTTTATTATCTCCTTTCTTCGGCTGGTTTTGGGTTGTTTTTGTTCTTCTTTTTCCAGTTCCTTAAGGTGTGAAGTTAAGTGATTCACTTGGGCTCTCTCTTGTTTGTTCATATAGGCCTGAAGTGATATGAACTTCCCTCTTATCACTGCTTTTGCTGCATCCCAGAGATTCTGATATGTAGTATTGTCATTTTCATTTGTTTGTATATATCTGTTGATCTCTGCGCTTATTCTTCTTTGACCCATTCATTTTTTAAAAGTATGTTGTTTAGTTTCCACATTTTTGTGGGGTTTTTTTCCACTTTTTTGCAGTTTGAATTCTAGTTTCAAGGCTTTATGATCAGAAAATATGCTTGGTACAATTTCAATTTTTCTGAATTTGCTGATGTTATTTTTATGGCCCAACATATGGTCAATCCTTGAGAATGTTCCATGTATACTAGAGAAAAATGTATACTCTGTCGCTTTGGGATAAAGTGTCCTGTAGATGTCTATCATATCCAGGTGTTTCGTTTAAGGCCACTATATCTTTATTGATTTTCTGTTTGGATGACCGATCTAGAGCCGTCAGCGGTGTATTGAGGTCTCCAAATATGATTGTATTTTTGTCAGTTTTTGTTTTTAGGTCAATAAGTAGCTGTCTTATATATTTTGGTGCTCCTTGGTTTGGTGCATATATATTAAGGATTGTTATGTCTTTTTGATTCAGCATCCCCTTAATCATTATGAAATGACCATTTTTGTCTCTCAGTACTTTTGCTGTATTGTAGTCATCATTATTAGATATGAGTATTGCTACGCCTGCTTTTTTTTGATGTTATTTGCTTGGAGTATTGTTTTACAGCCTTTCACTTTGAATTTGTTTTTATCCTTGTTGCTTAGATGTGTTTCTTGTAGGCAGCATACAGTTGGATTTTCTTTTTTAATCTATTCTGCTACTCTGTGTCTTTTTATTGGTGAATTTAATCCATTTATGTTTAGTGTAATTATTGACACTTATGGATTCCCTATTGCCATTTTATAAATTGCTTTCTACTAGTTTTGTATCTTGTTTGATTCTTCTCTTTTGTTTTTCTATCATTTGTTTTTGTTTGTTTGTATTCCATACGTCTTTCCTCTGTTGCTACATTTTTAAGTCATGTGCTTTTGTGGTGTTTTTTTCAAGGGTGGTTACCATTAAGTAATGAAAAGGGTACCTACCATATTCATTGTAGTACCCTATCATGCGAGTGTTTCTGCACTTCATCGTCTTTTACTACTGTTAATCTTTGTCCTCTCCCCCTTTTTTTTTGCTTTTGTTGTCACAGTTCAAATTTGGTTTTATTGTGTTCTTGGTGGAGCTTTTACTTGTGGTTTTGTTTTGTTTTGTTCTTTGGATATGGTTGGAAAACCCCCTCTAGTATTTTCTGGAGTGGGCGTTTTTGATGATAAATTTTCTCATCTTTTCTGTATCTGTGAATGTTTTTATTTCTCCTTCGTACTTGAAGGATAATTTTGATGGGTATAGTATTCTTGGCTGAAAGTTCCTCTCTTTTAGGACTTTAAATATTGGGGTGCTCTGTCTTCTAGCTTGTAGAGTTTCTGCTGAAAAATCTGATGATAATCTAATAGGCCTTCCTTTATATGTTGTATTCTTCTTTTCCCTGGCTGCCTTGAGAATTTTTTCTTTGTCGTTGGTTTGTGCCATTTTCATTATGATGTGCCTTGGAGTAGGTTTGTTAGGGTTAAGAAAACTCAGTGTTCTGTTTGCTTCTTGAATTTGAGGCTTTAGTTCTTTCCACAGGCTTGGGAAGTTCTCGTCTATTATTTGTTTAAATAAATTCTCCATTCCATTTTCTCTCTCTTCTCCCTCTGATATACCTATTATTCTTATGTTATTCTTTTTGATGGAGTCAGACAATTCCTGTAGGGCTTTCTCATTTTTAAAATTTTTGAGTCTCTCTCTTCTTCTCTCTGTTGTGCCTCAAGTTGCCTGTCTTCTATGTCACTAATCCTCTCTTCTATCTGGCCTGTTCTATTAGCTAAGCTTGTTACCTCATTTTTCAGTTCATGAATTGAGTTTTTCATTTCTGTTTGATTTGTTTTTATAGTTTCAATTTCCTTGGTAATATATTCTTTGTGTTCGCTGAGTTGTTTTCTGAGCTCCCTAAATTGCCTTTCTGTGTTTTCTTGTATATCTCTGAGTATTTTCAGGATTTCTATTTTAAGTTCTCTGTCATTTAGCTCCAAGGTTTCCAATATATTAAATTTTTTCTCCATAGATTTTTGCACATCTATCTGTGTTACTTCTCTTTCTTTTGTATCCATGATATTTGATTTCCTTTTCCTTAATGGCATCTGACGGTGGTCTTGTTGATAGCACTTTGCCTTCAGGGTGTGGAATTCTCGGATGCTCCAAGGGTAGATTTTTCTGTCTCTGGTTGATGAACTTGTTGAAATTTTGGGGAGATTTTTCGATCCGTGTCCTCACGGCACCATTTCTATGACATCACTCTATAACATCTATCTGCGCTCGCAGCACCAGCTCTGCCAGCCAAGACACCTTTATACTCTTAAAATTTATTGGTGACATCAAAGAGCCTTTGTTTATATGAAATATATTTACCATATTAGAAATTGAAATGGAAGATAATTTAGAAATATTTCTTTATTCATTTATTTAAATACAACCTCAATAAAAATTGCTGTTTGTTTTTACACTAACATAACATTTTAAAAATAAAATAGCTACATTTTCCAAAGCAAAAGAAAGAAATATTGATATGAGTGGCATTTGTTTACATTTTTGCAAACTTTTCCACTGGATGTTTTAATAGATATCTGGATTTTCATGTCTGCGTCTGCATTTAATTTATGATGATACGTTGCTTTTGTTGAATCTATTAAGAACATCTGGTTTCCTACAGCTATACAGTTGGAAAAGGGAGAGATATTCTAAAAGTCTTTTCAGATAGCTCTAGATGTTCTCTGATACTACACCAAAACTCAACAAGGGGGTGGTTAATAGTAATGTGGAGTCAGAAATCCCATCAATGAACTTTTGGACTAATGTTAAAACCCATGGATTTTTCTTGCACTGTGGATGAATTTTTAACTTGCGTAAGCTTTTGCAACATTTTGCACTGGTTTGAAAATATTGGTCCACAGAGCTATGCCAGTCTCCCAAATGTTGATGTATTTTGTTATACACTATCAAAATATCACTCATTAATATCACCCAATCTCATCAGGAAAGCCTTTTAAGTTTTGGGAAACTGTCAAGCTCACAGCGATAGGCACCATTTTTCAAAATTCTAATGTTCACTTGAAAGATTGAATATTATCCTTGGCAACAAATACCGTGAGTTGTTTTCTTTATAGTTTCAGGCCCTCTTTGTTCATTTTGAGAAAAATTTCTGCCAAATACCCAAGTGTGCATAACCATCATTCTCAGTCTTTTGAAGAACACTGTGTTCTGTGGGGAAAGCGGCCAGTCCAGCCTTTAGCCCACCGGCTCAGCTGCTGCCTTCCTGGAGGCGGCAGCTTCCTCTGATTGCCACTCAGTGTCTTCTGTTTGTGCAACACCCCCTTCAGCATGCCGAACAGTCAAAGGACACGTATTGGAGAACTGGGATTTTATAAAATTTCTCCTGCTTCTTCAAGGAAGTGAAACTGGCTTCCTAGTTTCCTTGTGATGTGGGATTCCCAACTGTGACAATGACAATGACAAGCCTGGTCGTGTGTGGTGCCCACAGTTCTTTTCACCAATGAGTTGGCACCGTTGGGGCAAACGTCAGCCCGGTGGAAAAGGCAAACTATGCCTGGGATGAGGACGAGAAGAGTTCGGTGACTGTAGGTGACAACGGGCCACACTGAAAAATACTGATTTTTAAAGCAAGATCATCCAAGGACATAAAGCATCTTCAATCACATTATCTAATATATAAAAAACATTTTTCATCAAAAATAAATCAATTCATTTCAAATTTGGCTCTGTAATAAATAAAATAATTTAAAATATTGATGTCGCTGATTTTAATATCTCATTCTTACAGGTTATAATTGATATTATATAGCGGTATGTGTTTATGATTTATATATAAATAAATAATTGTACCTGTGTTGGGTCTGTGCACACAAACTTTTAAAGATACACACACACACACACACACACACACGCTATATATATATATATATATATATTTTTTTTTTTTTCTGGTAGGTGTTTAGAAGCAGATAATTTGGTGCTCACAGCTTTGGCTTAAGTCTGCACATGCCCATTTGGAGGGAACTTCTAGGACCTCTGATTACTCGATAGTCTTCAGGTGAAGTGAGGGGCTGGGATCCAAGAATGTAGAATGAGACACCCCACTGGGAACAGGGCCAGTTGAGTTACTTGGAGAGCAGCCTCAGACTGGGGAATAGCGCGTTTGGCCCAGCTTCTTCCTTGTGTCCCTCCGGCTGGACACCTGGGACCTCTCTTTCTCCCCTCCACATCCAGTCATTTATTTACAAAATCCCACAGACCTTCTCTCCTTAATAATCCTAAATCCTGCCCCTCTCTGTCTCTACCATCTCAGATCAGGCCCTGGTCCAGCTGCCTGTCTGTGACTGCATGCTCTGTCCATCTTCACCCTTCTGGTGGACATTTGTTTCTCCTTTGGAAGTCTTGGCTGTTTTCCCTTGACCCTCCTCAGGGTAGGACTCCTGTTCCTGGCCCAGGACTCGTGCCTATGACCTGCTCACAGCCTTCCCTCTGGGCCCCGCCTCTCCCCAGGTCCCGCCATCCCCAGACGTGGGACTCGGTTTTGTACATGCCGTTCCCTTTTCTAGGCAGGCTCTTCCCTACCACGCCCTGTCTTCCACTCACCCCCAATCCCTGACCTGGATTAAACCTGAGCCTTTAGAGATCAAGTAAACTTTTGTTCTCCTCTTGGAAGATCTTTCTTCTTTCATTTTCATTTCAGACCCTGGCCACTTAATAGCTTCCTACTGTAGCCACAATATTTGCCTTTCTTGCGACTCTGAGTTCTAGTTTCTTCATCAACAAAAGGCCCATATCATTGCTGATTGTGGACAGTAAGTGAGGTCGACATGTTCATAGTGTCTTTTGTGTCATGGGACATGAGGGACTGGCATTTGACTCATAACTAATAATAGTGTCTCTCTTGCCGACCTGCATTTCCTCTGTTTCTTCTTAATACCATGCTCCTGATGGGTGCCCATGTTCCATGGTAACGACTTGCTGCTTTTCTGACACCGTTCCAAGCATAGCAAACACCCAATGATGCTTGTTCAGTGAGTGACAAGGTACAACCAGAAGGAAGAGTGAGGAAACTTGGTCAGCTCTGTCCACAATGGCAGCCACTAGCCACATGTGGCATTCCAATTTAAATTTAATTACACGTAAATTAAATCAAATGAAAAATCTGCCCCCTCCCACTCCCCACCATCATGCTAGCCATGTTTGAAGGGCTCAATGGCCCCATTTGGTGACGTGTCCACACTGGATAGCTCTGACTATAGCACGTTCCTGTCCTGGAGGGACAGTCCATCGGGCAGTGTTGCAACATCCCATTTTCCCCGCCAGGGCTGCTGATTTTATACTGCTCACTCTAAAATAAAAGACTTGTGTGGACAGGCCTTGGATATGGAAAAAATGATAGCAATACTAATGTTAACAAGATCTAGACACTCTAATACTCAGAAGACCCCTCAGTGTCATTGGCAGAGCGTGTGTAGGGCGTCATCACAGGTGAAGGAAGTCTTGGGGCTGTCTGCTCAGCACTTGAGCTCTACCCAAGCAGGGGTATCTGCTTGGACAGGGTGGCCGGGTGAGGGCGTGAGCCCTGGAACACTGGGTGGTATCGTCATGGAGAAAGGATGGCTCATTAGCTCGACGTTAAGTGGGAACAGGAGTCATTGTCCTGTTTGTTCTGCTGCTGCTGCTCTGGGTAGCTGCAGCCATAATGGGCATCGAATGGCCTTTGGGGGGACTATTTGACTGTAGTTTGTAGGGCCTGTCAGCACTGATGGGCTGTCTTTGCCTTGGAAGTGACACAACATTTCTTTTCTGATGGCGCTGTCCCCATCTCTCTGTGGGCTTCAGCCCATCTCTACCAGAATGTCTACTGTTGTCATGACAATGCCAAATTGGTGGGCCGTGCCCTAGGACCTCATTACTCATGACCTTGCGGTTAGTTTTGAATAGAGTCATAAGCTGCTGCCTATCAAGTTTGCCCGGAAGCTAATAGGAAAGGCCAAGGTTGGCAGGTGGGTGGTTAATAGGAGAGAGCCGTGGCTTCATAGGCTTTTGTCTTGGTCTAGAACTTTCTCTTATATCCATGCCAGACACTAATAGTCTGGCCAAAATGTGCACCGGCTTTTTTCGTTTCGTTTCCCAGCACTTTGGATAAGAGGGCATTGTTTGAATGCATCCTGCCAAGGTAGCAGAAGTCGGGGACAGCTTTCAAGTTTTCAGTGCCAACAAAGGCCTGGTGGCAAGAGGGCTTCCCTGGATATGAATTATGTATGACCCAGGATTTCAGGATGATTAATACCCTGCAGCACGGAGCTCACGGGGAAACGGGACTCACGCCGTCTCTGGCAGAATTCTCGGGTGTCATCAGGTAAGGAGCACATCTCGACTCCAACTCTGGACTCTAGGATGTTAGCAGCGGAGAGATATTAGAGGTCACCTAGCTCAAGTGTCTACTGCTGTAGGCAATAAAAAAGAGACCCAGATGAGGCAGAAGGATGTCCCCAAGGGCGTGGGACCAGGACCACAGCCAAATTCCCTTGACTTCTAGACTTGCGTTCTCGACTTGGTTCTTGCTGCCTCTACGCTGGATCTGACACGTAGAGGCTGGATGTCGCTTGTTCCACCATTAAGAAAGTTTTGTCTTCCCAGCTGAACTAGGTGACCTTCATGAGAATAGGGACAATTTTTCTTTGTTTTCTTAAGGAACTGACATAGTCCAACCAGGGAAGGCAAAACTAACAACACATAAAATCGATGAAGAATAATTGTATATTAAACCATTTATCAAGTAAAATGGGCATTCAGGGGAAGGCGATATTGGTAGGGACTCAGATAAGGGGAAAAATTCATAGACTCTGGGATGTCTCCTGACAGCTCAGTCAGGAAGAAGGGAGGTGCTCCAGGTGAGAACCCCAGCACAAAGGCTTGAAGTTGGGGACTGGAAGCAGCCTGCTTGGTCGTAACAAGGGGGCCCCTGAGGAAATGGCGGCAGATAAGGTTGGAAAGTGAATTCAATGCCAGGAAAGCCCGGCCGAGGGGCTATGCCCTGACAGTAGCAGCTCCTAATGGTTTTTGAGCCGGGCAGTGGCGTGCTAATGTAGTAGCCGGGAGGAGTCTGTGCCCTCACGCCAGGTGGACGGCACGTGGGAAAAGGGAGGAGGGACACATCAGGGTGTTAGCATCTTCCTTGCGTGGTGAGTGAGGCTGCGAGCTCAGAGCTTGTGGCTAGACAGACTGGAGTTCAAATCCCTACTCCACCCGTTCCGAGTGCTGTGACCTAGGGCAGCCCATGATTTCGCACCTTGCCTTGGCTTTCTGGCCTGTGACATGGGGGTAACAGAACTAACTGTCAGAGACTGACGTGAAGCTAGATGTGACCACGGAAAACCCTCATCAACAGCGCTGTATTCGTTTCCCGGGACCCTCATAATACGTGAAACCAGGGAGCTGGAAACGGGGCTGGGCACCTGGGCCCACCATCACAAACCAGGTGGCTGGAAACAATAGAATTCTATCCCTTCACAGTTTTGGAGGTCGGCAGTCTGAGGTTGGTGTCACTGAGCAAAGTCAAGGGGCAGGTGGGGCCACACGCCCTCTGAGCACTCTCAGGGAGAGTCCTTCCCTTCTCCCCCACCTGGAGCTGCGTCCCTCCGCCCATGGGCTCACGGCCCCTTCCTCTGTCTCCGAGACCAGTAGTGTGGCGTTTCCTCCCTGACTGCTTCTCTTCGTGTCCAGCGCACAGCCTTCTCCTGCTCCGTGGTCGACTCACCTGCTTTCTCCCTTCTTATATGGATCCATGTGGAGCTCCCCCGACAACCCAGGATAATCTGACATCGTGTCCTTGGCTGCTGTGACCAATGGCTGCACCCTGAGTGGTTATACAACAACAAAGACTTACTGTCACAGCTCAGGAGACCGGAAGTCTGAAACGGAGGTTTCCACAGGCTTGGTGCCTTCTGTTGGTCAGGAGAGAGACTGTCCCAGGCCTTTCCCCCGGCTTTTGGTGTTGGCTGTCAGCCCTTGGTCAGGGGCTATGTCGCTCCACCCCTCCCCCTGTCACATCATGTTCTTCTCTGCATGTCCCTGTTTCTTCTCCTCTTCCTAGAAGGACACCAGCCATTACGGCGGGTGCCCACCCAACCCCAGTGTGACCTCATCCTATGTTAACCACATCTGGGTGGCAGGACCTGGTGATTTCTTGTATTTCTCTCAGACCACAGGGCTGTCCTGGCCTCCGGGTGGCTTCTTGGCTTCTTGGCAATGCTGTCCTCCGAGAAAGCTCAGAGTCCCCCAGGGCACAAGGCTGCGGGATTGAGGAGCCCAGAGAGAAACGCAGGAGCTGAGAAAATGGTGAGCGTAATGTTGCCTTTGCTGTCCCTGCACAGTGAAACGCCAGGTCCTGCTGGCTTCCAGGGGACAGTCCCCAAGATCCTATAGCATGCTTGAATCCTGTGCCTAGTGACAGGGTTGGGCTCTCAGAGGCATGGCAGTGGGCTGGCAGGAGGAGTGTGAACAGCACCGTAGAGAAAGACCAAGATTACCAATCCCCTGTGGATCAAAGAACACTCCCCCACCCAGGTGTAGAGATTCACCCCGTATTTACTGACGGCTCCCTCTGTCCTGAGCAGCAGCCCACGTACACACAGACCCCAGTGAGGCCTGGCGCCGGGAGAAAGCCGATAAAAATTTCCAGCCGTGGGACCCAAGGTAACAGAAGTAAAAAAGGGTCATTTACTCCTTATTTAAAATCCAAAGGCTTTTTTTTTTTTTTTTTTTTTTACTGGTTGCTTTGACTCTCTTCTTTTGCAATTTCGGAGAAAATAAAAGAATGGCTTGGGGATTGTGAAGTAAAATTTTATCACCGGTGTGTCTTGTGACTTTCTCTCCCTTCAACCAAGACATCCATTGCTGGAGTCCTTTATCTAGTGCTTTGTATACATATTTTTAATCCTATACAAAAATGATAGGATGTCAAGAAGGATCTATAATAACACCATTTTTTTTTATTTCACTTCAAAGACTTGGCAATTTCTGATCCGTGTGACATTCACACTCCTTCAGGGTCAAACAGCATCTTGCAGCCTTCATAAAATGATTAAATATTTTAAACAGCTCCTGCTTATACCTCCATCGCCCCTGGAGACTGATACTGTTATCGTTTTTGTCAAAGCTAGTTTCCGTCCGCATTTGTCATTCCTGCCTGCATGTACGAGTTATCCATCGCCACGTCAACATGCAAAGTAACTGATGTTCTCCGGGCAGTATTGGATGGTCTGTCTGGGGCTTTTAATCAATGCTGATTTTTATTTTCTGTCCCCATACATAAATCTTGACCATCCTGGGCCACATGGAACGGGTCCTGCACCGCATCGTAGAGACAGGAGCAGTAGCTATATTATCAAACATTATACCTCGGGGCTCACGGAGGACCAAGGGCTTTCGGAGGGGAACACTGGGAGTCACTGGGCAGAAGACACCGTCGCAGCAGAGAACATGTTGACATGTATAAATCAACATGCTGCGAGCTAATCCAAATTTCTCCCCCCACCTGCCCCATTCTCTGCCATGTAGTCATTGTTTTCTAGTTGTTGTTTTTTTAAAGGCAAAGTTTGCATAATCTACAAGATTAATAACAAGCTGTGTTTTCTATTCCTTCCATTTTCCCCCCAGAGGCATTGCATTCAAATGACAGGATGAAACTTTTTGTCAGGAATCGCTTCTTCGACGGATGGCTGGAATTTTCCATGCTATGTGTCATTCCCCCCCCCCCCCCCCCCATTGATCTAAGAGAGAATTTTCTTTGCCCTTTCAAAGGGCATTTGCTTAGTTGGATGGTAATCATTGCAGAAATCACTAAAATAAGACATTAGTGTCCGGCAGCATCCAAGTGCGTGCAGACACCCATGGCTGTGGGAAATCACACGGTATCTTTGAAACAAAGTGAGGAGGCACAAGAAGGCTTGGAGGGGACCACGGCGGGGCAGACCGCACCGCCCAGAACCCACAGGTACTCATGAGCTTTCTTGACAGGTGAGGACATTCACAAGGGCCTCTGGGGGTTCTCTGGCCGTCTGCAGGCTTCTTCATGGGCCCCACTGCCAACTCATTGACCCTCCCCCCACAAACTTCTGCCCCCTCTTCCTTCTCTGGGAAGGACCAGGTGTACCTGGGATGGAGCTCTGGCTTAATTCGTTCTCTGGGATTTGCAGCAGAAACCAAGAACCCAAATGTTTTCTGCTATCACTAACTTATCTTTCGCAAGCTTTGTCATGTGAACAAGGGAATCAGACACGCAAGGAAGCAGGTCTTGTCACGGGATGGCCAGTGGTCAAGATGAAGATGAGATGAATGGTCCTGAGACCCAGGTGGGCTCCTGAACCTGGATATCGCTGAAGGGCGGTTTCAAAAGCCAATTCTGCGTAGCGGATTCAGAGGCACAGCGCCGACAAACACAGCTTTCTGTGCTGTTTCCAGAGGCAATGTGTCTGTATTGCATTCACGTACTCACAGCTTCCAGAACCAGTGAGCTGCCAGCACCATTTGGCTACTTGCGTGTTCAATAAGCAGCATGAGACAATTTCAATATTTATTTCTCTGAACAGGGGGAGACTTACTCCCTCGCCAAACAGGAAGTCCTTGCCATCTACCCACATCCAAAGGGGAGACTGGAGCAATGTGCCCTCAGGGTGGTCACCACGCAAAGTCATTCGGCAAGGCTGGGCTGTTCATGGCTGGGAAGGGCCAAGGAAGCTTTAGCTTCTGCGTGTCCTTGCTCCGTGTCCCGGGGAAGTCCGGACCACGTCTCACTCCTCTCACACTGAGTAGGTGTTTGCAGGTTGCAGAAGTGACTGTCCCCCACATCCCTGTCCTCCCTCCTGAGCATCGTTCAGGCGCTGTCCCTCTCCTCGTCCTTTCTCCCTTCCCTCTCCTTGGTGCATTCCTGGCATTGTCCTTGTCCCTGTAAGACATTGGCATGGACTGAAGCCACTATACGCAGCTGGATCAGGTCACAGCAAAGCAGTGTTACCACCTCTGACATTCTAAACACGGCTCTCCTCTTCACGTGTGCCAAGACCAGTTTATTGACTTACTCCACACTCTCTGTAGAGTGACCGTTATGTATCTGGGGACATGGGAGGCATGGGCACAAGAGGCTCAGCTGTCACAACACTCACCGATCAGTGTTCCCTCCAACACACGGTGCGGCTGTGTGTGGCCAAGCCTGCTTGTTCCATTCTTCATGGACAACAACAACACTAGCACCGAGTGGCACCACCACATGTTGCTGCTCTTAATGACTTCCGTGAGTATTTCATTGGGCTGTCTTAAGACTGAAATCCTTTTGCCACATGGGTTTGATGATTCTGGTGCCTCAGTAGCTGTTCAGAGGCAAAACCTGTTCCTCAGACACTCAAGGCAGGTGCACCGGGGACCTCTAGGGAGGAAAAGGCAAAGCTGCTTCCCGGGGTTGGAGCCTGGAGGGGCCTGCAGACCCCTGCAGCAAGGCGCGGTCCCAGGGGATGGCCCAGACATGATGCATCTGGGGAGGGAGAATTGTTGAATTTCCTAGACAATACACTTTTGTTCATAAATATATATCTATATATCTATAGATATATATTTACTGAATTTTTAATAAAATATGTCTTGTTTTCATGCCCAACAGTCACCAACCTTTGACTTAAAACCAGGGAGATTTAGAAATGTATCTGTATTTAACAGTGGTTTTCAACTAGGGTCAACTTGCCTCTTCCTCCAGGGGATGTTTGGGAATATCTGGAGATGTTTTGGTGGCAGAAGATGCACTGTCTACTGGCATCTAATGAGAAGAGGCCAGGACACCGCCAAACATCCTACAATGGCCTGGATAGCCCGCAGCAAGGAACGATCTGGTCCCAAACATCAACAATGCCAAGGCTGAGAAAACTTAACTAATACTCTACAAAACCCTCCCAAAGTGCATATTTACATGGAAGAAAAAAAAATAAGAAAGAAAAATGAAGCTGTTCATAATATGAATTTATATATTCTAGCCAGTGTAAGATAGAGAAGACAATGTGTTTCCCTTTACTGCTTGATAAGAATTGATATATGTTTATTAATGTGGTGTTTTTAAACCTGATTTGTTTCTAATACTGAAGTACACACTCCAGAAATACTGTTCTCTACAAAGGCACCAGGGATGGATATAGATATAGTTACGACATATTTAAACATCTAGATTGCATTTTTATTGAGACAGCCAGCTTTGGAAAAAGCAGTGCTTTGCTTTTCATATTTATTTTAAATTTTGGATGAATTACAGCAAATGCAGTTAAATTTAATTTCTGGATTCATGAGACTACTCATGATGGCTGTTTTGCCTGTCACGACAGCATGTGTGTCAATATTTCTGGGAGAAATCAAAGACAAATTCCAAATGACAATTTTGCAAATTATTCCAAAATGAAGAGTTCTAAGATTTTGGTAAAAAGGGTGCATGCTATCTCTGTCTATGGCTCTGAGAAACATCTTTGTTGTTTGTAAACCCTTCGCCTTTCTTGTCTTGAGGTAAATAATCCGGAACACGGGCGTGGGCTCTTGGGACAGACAGACCTTCATGTGATGTGTAGTTCTCTTCCTGTCTGGTGGTGTTAAATTGACCGAACTTGCTATTCTGCAAAATGGGATAGTAGCCTGTGCATTGACTTCAAGGGGGCTTGAAAACATGAGCAGAAATCCAGGATGCCGAGGAAGGATTCAGTAACATTATCATTATTACTATTATTACTCATTATAACAAAATGATACTAAATCCCCATTCCGAGGGCATTAGTTTCCTGGGGCTGTTGAAACAGAGTTCTGCAAACTGAGCAGCTTAAAGTGACAGAGATGTAACCTCTTCTAGTTTCAGAGGCTATAGAATCCTAACTGAAGGGGTCAGCCAGTCCTGCTCTTGCTGAAGGCTCTTGGGAAGAATGTGTCCACGCACTTCTCCCAGCATCTGGTGAGCTGGCATTCCCTGGCTTGCAGATGCCTCCCTCCGACCTCAGTCTTCATGGTCACGTGGCAGTCTCCTGTGTACCCCTGTGACTCTTCCCTTCTTCTTGTAAAGAGCAGCAGTCACGCTAGGTTTGGCGTAGGGCCCACCTGAAGGGAGTGTGACCTCATCTTAACTTAATGACTTCCCAGGAAGGTCACAATGTGTAGGCATTGGTGTTTGGGAGGTAGACATATCTCTTTGGGGTTCACAATGCCACCCCCACATGCCAAGTATCTTAATTTTGTGGGTGAAAACAGACTCTGTTGAACTTAAATGGAAACCAAAAGAAGAAATGCCCAATTTTCTCAAGGTATGGTCGCACAATGGCACTCACCCGAGGACCTGAAGAAGTGTGACCTTGACTCCAGTGTGCAGATAGAGTTATTATCAGCCCATGTGGGATCAGAGCCTTTACCTCTTTCCATCGGCTGCTATCCTGGTGACTGCCCCTTTGTAGAGCCACACAAATGGTCGGTTTGGCTTTAATGTAAAAAAAACCCAAAACCCAGAAGGATAAGAAGGGTTTGTGAAGTGTCTTCTCACTGGAGAGCGGTTCTGGAAACTCACCGTCTCCTGGGACGTGGGACATTTGGTTTTATAGCCCTTTCTGCCCTGATCCCCTGACCCATCCCCCTCTCTTATCTGTTAACTTCCCTGTGGATGAACCTAGCCTGCCAGGTGTCACCTAAGTGACCCTGAGTGGGGCACTTAACCCCTTGGAACTTCAGCTTCTTCCTCTGTAACACGTGGATGATGATGTTCATCACACCCACTCCTTAGGTTGTTCTGGAGGGCTGACAAGTACAACGTAGTCAGCTTTCTTGTTCCTCTGTGGGTGTTCTAGGCATGTGAGCAATGCTGGTGACAGGACAGTTATGCTAGGGGGACTGCAGTTAAGACACTGGCATTTAATTTTTCGAGGTTCATTTTAAGTATGGAAATGTGAATGTTGGTGACATCTCTGTACGCTTTTTTCCCTGGTGTTATGGATCGTTGACATGTTAGCTCGTTTTGTTTGAAGCCACTCATTTCCTCCATTTTTATCATAGGAAATATTCTGAAGGGATGGACTCCATCATTCCGCCCCCAGCGGGGGGCATTCTGCTGGAAGTCCGCACACTGCAGAAGAGACTGCCTCAGTAATGGTCCTTGTGTATCGGTTAGCTGGTGCTGCATAACACCCATCCCTAAGCTTGTGCCTCTAGCTGATGACTCTATGGGTCAGCGATGTGGGCTGAACTCAGCAGTGTTCACGTGCCTCGGCCACCAGCTGCCGGGATGGCAGGTTTCTGGCCGGTCTGGGATGGCCCCAGCTAGCTAGCACACTCTGTGTCTCCTGATATGACCATTCTTCCCCCCAGGGACTGGCCCAGGCTGGTAAGGGTGCACATTTCCGAAAGAGTGTAGGGTGCACACTCTCTTGAGTCTAAGGTGAGAACTGGCACACAGCCTCTTCTGCCACACTGTACAGGTCAACCCGAGTCACCCGGTCAGCCTGGGTTCCAGGAGTAGGGAGGAGACTTCACCTCTGGGTGAGACGAGCTTTAATGTCACACTGCAAAGGGACATGGGGACAGGGAGGAGAAAACCTGGCACAGCCCTCAAGGGAAAAATTCAGGGCTTGGTATACACTGTTCCCCGGGCCGGAGAGTAAACACCCTGGGCAGCTTCTGTCACAAATATGCAGCCTGGCATAGGCTTTGGCAGCATGAGTACAGCCAGGGACAGGCTCTCTCCAGGCTCCGTGACATGTGCCCTGCACTGGCCCCACCCCCTAATCCACATAGACTCCACCACTATCTTTTAGCTTACTTTCTGGGGGGTTTGCGCACCAGAGTTTCTTATGGCAAATAAAATAATGAATGGCAATAATAATAATAGAATAAATAAAAAGGTATATGGTGCTACTGTTGTTATTGTTGAAGAGCCGTCTCGGAGGACCGCAAGTCCGCCCTGAGCCCATGCGCACTGAGACCCTGAGACCCCGCGGTGCCAACGACGCTGTGTCCTAAGGTCATCGGTGTCGCCAGCCTTGCAAAGGCGGACTCAGCATCGCCCAGAAAACTAGCTCTGGGCCAGGTGGGGTTTCCTGAAATGCTATCACAGAGACTATTACAAATGAAAGGATTTGGAAACATCACCTAACCCTGCTGACCGCCGTTCCAGGCTCCAGGCTCCAGGCTGGAAGGAGGAGCCGGGGATTAAAAAGCCGCTCTGACAAGCCATGAGGAAGACAGAGCAGTGGCCGGGACTGCACCTGCACCTCGCGCGCTCTGCTCCGAGACTGGAGACTAGCACCGACCGCTGTGTGTGCGCGGGGTGTGCCCGGGCTGTGCCTCCTGTGCTCTGCTCCGAGACTAGTACACATGGCTCTGCGTGCACGGGGTGTGCCCAGGCTGCACATAATGCACTCTGTTCCAACACTGGAGACTAGCAGCTGTGTGTGTGTGGGTGTACCCAGCCTGCGCCTCCCACGCTCTTCTTCAAGACTGGTACAGATGGCTCTGCGTGCGCGGGGTGTGCCTGGACTGCGCCTCCTGCGCTCCGCTTCAAGACTGGCACACTCGGCTGTGCACGCGGGGTGTGCGGGACTGCGCCTCCTGCGCTCCGCTCCAAGACTGGCACACTCGGCTGTGCACGCGGGGTGTGCCGAACTGCGCCTCCTGCGCTCTGCTCCAAGACTGGCACCGTGTGCGCTCCCCCCAGCAATTACACCGGCGGAACAAAGCTGTCATATCTGGCGGCATTTTCTTACATCCATTATTTCCCTTAGGTTTAGACATCTCTCTGCAACATCAGATTCTACTTTAGAAAAATTGCCGTGTTTTGCAACATTAAACAAAGTGACAAACTGGAGAGAGAGAAAAAAAGTTGATTAGTAAGCAATGCGCCGGGGAAAACCCTCCTTCAGATTCAAGAAGGAAGACTCCAGGAACAAACACGGCCCTCGCCTTTCTTACTGACGAGAGTACAGTTTGGAGCTGGTGCACATATTCCCATGAAGTTGTGCTTAGTGAAACCAGAGTGTCTACAGCCCCCCAGCGTGGTGGTCGCGCAGAGGCACAGTAGGGTGTGGTGCTCAAGCGGCTGTCCCCAGACCGTTAGCCCACTCCCCAGCTTGGGCTGACCAACCAGGCCCGTGAGGTCCCTCCCTTGCCATCCAGCCACCTGTTTGCCTTCATATGGACACAACCTGCAACTAAGACCAACTCCTGAGAAAGGGAGGCTGATGTATAACTAGTCCAAACGTTCCTTTTTTGTCTCCTCTTACAGATGAAGAATGGGGAGAAGGATCATACTTTACACATACTTGTGCGACTCTGTGATACACCTGCTAGAATGCCCAGTGCCCGAGGGTTTCTGCTCAGGGCTCGGGGCGCTGGTGGCGCATTGGTCGCCCTCTGGCTGTTGGGAGTCACTATTTCTAAGGAAGCTCTCCTGTCCAGATTTGCCTTGGGCAGTCAATCAACTCTCCTTTGATATCCAGATCCCACTTCTCCCATACCTTCTATTTCCCAACTGGGAGTTAGCATATGATGGAGTTTCAAAGGTGCTGGAAGAACAGAGAAAAATGAAAGATCTCACTCCATTCTCCATCCCTCTGTTCAAGGGAGGAGATGCCTTGAGAGCCATCATCTAAAGCAGGGGCCATGAGCTTGTTCTGTAATGCACCAGAGAGTAAATGTTTAGGATTCATGGGCTGTAAGGTCCCTGTCGCCACATCCCCACCCCTCCCTTGCAGCAACCACTGGCAGCAGGTCAAGGGCGGGAGGTAGCTGTGCCAATAAAACTTTATTTGCAGAACCAGGCACCACGGGAGACGTGACTTGCAGACGAGCATGCGGAGACCTGATTTCAAGGGTATGGAGGCAAAGAGCAGGGTCCTCAAGTGGATGTGTTTGCGGTTGGTGTAGAGTGGGTGCCTTGGAGGGGAGGGCAATGTGTAGAAAGCCAGTGTGGGTTACGTACTTAATTTCCATGGAGATGGTGAGGCCATGGGTCTCCCGGGGGGGTGGCATGGCCAAGTCGTGGCGGACACAAAAGGGTGCTGTATGTTCTACTTTGAGGACAGCCGGGAGGCTACTCTAGATTGCTAGTGCCCCAAGAGGAAGGGAAAGAAAGAACGCCCATGGCGGGAGCAGTTCCCCTACGTGCTCCTGTGAGGAGGGCTTTGCCAACCCATTTCACATCAGGGGACGCTAAGGGTCTGATGTTAAGGGTCTAAGCTGTCCATGGGCATGCAGCCACTGTTCTTTCCTCTCAGCACAAATCATGGTGAGTCCCTTTTGAGTTCTTCACATGTAGCACCTAGCAGAGTCTTCACCTCGGATGGAGTGTCTGATAGCTGCCTGTGGGAGCTTTCTTCTCTGCACGAGGGATGTCACCTGACAAGGGGCCCAGCCCCCTGTCCCCTCATGCTGTGTCTATAGGCTACAACTCCTGGGCTCGGGTGAGGCCAGTGAGAGACGCAGGTGGGAGGAAGGGAGAGAGAGGCCTGAACATTTCTCTTCTCTGCCTGGGAGCCAGGGCTCCTCTGCGGAGAAGCCCCTGGTGATGCCACTGTGGGCTTGGAAAACCCCAGTCTCTCCCTGGTCCTGCCAGCTTCCTGGGGCTGTAGCTCTCTCCCCTTGCAAAAGGCTGGGCTTCCTCAGTGTCCCCTGTTTGACTTTAAAGCAACTCTCTTACGTACTGACCAAGTCCCTTCATTCAAGCCCTGACTGAGCGTGCCTCTGTTATCTTCAGGCCTCCGCGTATTTGTAAATATTTCACATTTTTTTCTTTCAGTTAACATTTGCATTTTAGGCTTAAACCTTTTCCCAAAGGAGTAAATTTAACAAGACCATGTCTGGTCCGTCTTTGGAGAAGTCTGCGGAGTAGACGTATCCCAACAGGTGCTGCCCTCTGCCCCAGCCAGTGGGCACCTCGCTGTCGCCCCCATAAACCACACTGGCCTTTCGAACCATCCCAGGGCCGCGTGCCTCAGCAGTGCATGTTAATGGACTGCGGGCTTCTTAGTCAATTAAAACTATATAAAAAATTATCTTTACTTCTTGCTAAGAAATAAAAAAATAATTGAGGCTCTTGTTGAAAGAAAAAAACAACAACAACCAGACAACATAAGTAATGATGTTCTGAGAGTTAATTACTCCGCCTCAGATTTTGTTCTCATTCTACTGGCTATGTTCAAGGAGGGAGAGCTTTCTAGGTCATTAAAACAACACATCAGTGTCCAAGTCTCCCTTCTCGGGCTTCTCTGTTTAATTTCTGCGACTCAAAAGAGAAAATTCCAGTGGAAGTGAAACGTGACCTCAAACTTCTTGGCTCTGCCAGGTGGGCTCATTCAGACCCTTCTGTAATTCCTTACAACTTGGAGTCTAAAGAGGAGCAGCGTCCATATCACAGGCTCGTAATTACAGCGCCCCGGGGACCACCTGTCCTGCCCGTGCTCTGACTGCACGCACTTCAGCAGGGGGATCGTGCGGACAAGGCCTGTCAGGGCTGGCTGGCCGGCCGACCCTGTCGCGGTAATGACAGTCACAGTGTGGCGCGCAGGGGACAGGTGCAGCTCACGGGGGTGGGGGGGGTGGGGAAAAGCATGTTTCCTTCTAGAGGCTCCTCTGCCGTCATGTTCTAGGAGTGTGCCTGTGCTTGTGAGCCCATGGCTTCATGTTCAAGTGCTCGTGAACCTGGGTACACACGTGTGTGGGGGTGTCCACTACTCCTGCTTGACCAGAGAGGGATGTCACCAGCGCGGCACTGTTGTTGGCAGACAAATGTAAAAGCCCCGCCAAGCCCGGCTAACTTTTGAGCTCCTCAGTGCTTACAAAACTCAGAACTGGAGAGAAAGAGAGAGAGGGGGGAGAGAGAGAGAGAGAGAGAGAGAGAGAGAGAGAGAGAGGAGGCCGAGGGAAGAGAAAGAACAGGCTTGGCATTGGGGGGAGGGGCTCTTTCTTGAGGAAGTGAATAATGTCATCGTTGATTTAATTAGCAAATCCTAGATGTGCTGACAAAGGGGATTTTCCTGGGAGATGCACTGGGTTGTGTCAGTGCTCCAAATGAACAGGCAGGCCCGGGGTTCCGGTAATAACAGATGAACAACACTAGTCGCCAAACCTCAAACAGTACATAAATCAATTTGCTGGGGAATTAACCACTCGCTTCAAAATTAGGGGTTACTTGACAGGGTTTCAGTGATTGGGTTGTCAGGGACCCGTATTTCCAGCCAGGATTTATCTATCAGTGATACACGTGTGTCTCCTCCCCGGGGCTGTGGATGGACTCTGGCCCCAGCCCGCAGGCCCTGCTGGGGAGGGGAGCCTGTGCCCGGTGCCCGGTTCCTGGGCAGGGAAGATACCGTCCTTCCCAAGGGGACAGAGGCCACCAGGAGAACGCCCTCATCACCATCACCGGAAGAGATTCTGGCTTTTCCAACTCTTCACAAAGCCTCCAACATCAGAAGAGGACGCAGGAATGAGGGGGGAGGTTTTGGAGCCCACCATGCACCCCAGGACCTCCTTGGGCAGTATGAAGAGTGGAGCGGGGTGTGAAGGGAGAGGCTAGAAGTGTGCAGGGCCCCAAGGAACAAGGCTTTCCAAGGTCATTCAGCTGAGGGGACGCTGAAGGTCCGGGGACAGGGCCTGGGTGAAGGTTGGCTCTGGCCCTCCCCTCCCCGGGGGGACATCCTCAGGGCCTTCCCCAAAGGCAGGGGAAGGAGAATGACCCCAACACCCAGTCAGAGGAACAGGAGCAGGGAAGGTGTCTCTTTGTTTCCTAACCCAGCCCCATATTCAACCCTTCCCGGATCACTTAGCAAGGTACCTGCCACCTCAAGCTTCCTTCCCTGTAAGAATGGTCCTGTTTACACATCATAAGCCTTGCTTCTTGTTACGCAGGACCCAGGCAGGACTCAGGCCATTAACGCAGCAACAGGGTCACACACCAGGGAGACGCGGGCCTGGGTCGCGCCTGCTGCTGGGATTTGGTGACAGGAGTGCCTCAACCACTCTTTCCTGGATCTCCAAGTCTCCCCTGGGCTCCCTCTCCCTGTCGGGGCTGCTGCACGGAGGCGGGCTTGGTCTCTCATAGGATTCACGCGTTCTCCTCTGACAGGTGGCTGTCTCAGAGACTCCTGTGGCAACTTTCTCTTCATTTAAACGACTTCCAGCCCCTCCATGTCATCGTGTGGGAGACATCTCCAAACATCTCTCCCTGGGTTCTTGGAAGTCCGGCCTCAGAGGATCAAGGCCAACTTCAGTGAGGTGAATTCAGCAAACCCTTCTCTTTCAAGTGCGGGACTGTGTCACGGGCTTGAACACAGCAGCTGGGTCCTTCCTTCCCTGTTACAGTTCTCACGGTCATCATGCCTTGTCCTCACACATCTTCCTGTGCGTCTGCTGCTTTGGAATAAATTGATCAGTCCCCCCCGCACCTTTGCGGAGGGTCCGGCATCCTTGTGCTGACATCTCCACACAGCCAGCACCGACGAGATGGCCATTCCCCTTCTTCAACTAAACACCAATCTCTGTGGTTTGTTCCCAACCTCCCTGAAGTCCCTTTTAAATCAGGTCTGCAGAGCATCCTGGGGACAAAATTTCAAAACCTCCATGCTGTTTTTGAGCAGCAGCTTCATTGAGGTATAGTTTATATTCTATAAAACGGAGATGTTCTAGGTCTACAGCTCAGTGAGCTTCAGCAAACTCACGGAATTGTGTAACCATCACCACAATCTAACTTTATAATGTTTCTGTCACCCTTCCCCTCCAAAAAAGAAATAAACTCTACGGCCTTGAGGAATCACTCCCTTCTTCCTCCCCTCCCTCAACAGTCCTAGGCAACCAGCGCCCTGCTTTCTGGCTGTGTGGCTTTGCCCATTTTGAACATTGCTTATGAACCGGTCATACAGCGTGTGGTCTTTGGTGACTGCCTTCCTTCATGTAGTGTAGCGTTTCCAGGGTTCACGCGTGTGGCTGCGTGTGTGATACTGTCATGTGGCTATGCCGCGTGTTGTTTATCCACGGATTGGTGAATGGACTTGAAAGGTGTTCCCAATCAAGCTACAATTTTGGGCCGGACTGTATAAACAGGTCCAGGTTATGTCCTTCTCTTTCTTTTACAGCAGGGGTCTCAAACTCAACTCAGCATGTGGGCTGCAGAGCAAGATCACAGCCGTTCGGCGGGCCGCACTAGGTCTACAAAAGGCAACTGTTACGCAACACTTTTCTCACTGCAGTTGAAAACAAAAAAAAATCAGTACAACAAGCACAATCGTACATGCAATTTACTCAGTGTCACAAAACGACCAGAAACTGTAGTTCGCATCACAACTGCTGTTAACTAAGCTAATATCTAGCTAGGATGCTAGAGAAATGAAAAATACAAGTAGGCCCCTAGGCTTACTTAATTTTATCCAAAGTATTTTGAACTTCGTGGATTAGTCTGCGAGCCGCACAAAATTGTTCGGTGGGCCACATGCGGCCCGCGGGCTGCGAGTTTGAGACCCCTGTTTTACAGGCTCTCAAACCTGTCCTTTTCCAATGTGCCCAGGGGTCCTTAAACACATATTTATGTAATACTTCGTCTTTCCTGGTCCAAAGCTCTTTTAGATAATCCTTTTTCTGTCCCTGTGTTTGTGGCCTGTCATGAATTCAGTCAATAGACTGATGCATTTTTATATAAAAATGGAAGCAGATAAAAAGGGTTTGCTTGATTTGAATTTGATTAAAGAAATGGACAAAGCAACAGATATAACTCATGCCTGGGTGGCGACCCTGCATCCATATGGGCCCAGCTTTGCCCACAGACGACCTGGACCTTCCTCGTAAATGCTAGTGGCTAGCATGGCTCCTCAAAGCTCAGGGTGGTGACTCTCCTGCTGCGACCTGTGGTGTTAGCAGTGGCCTGCTCTGTTCTGCACTGCAGTCGGACCCTGAGCCCCCTAACCAGGTTTCAAAGAAGATGGCTTGTGGCCTGACCTGTGGTGGCGCAGTGGATAAAGCATCAACCTGGAATGCTGAGGTCATCAGTTAGAAACCCTGGGCTTGCCTGGTCAGGGCACATATGGGAGTTGACGCTTTCTGCTCCTCCCTCCGTTCTCTCTCTCACTTCTCTCTAAAATGAATAAAATCTTTAAAAAATGTTAAAAAAAAAAGAGAAGAAGATGGCTTGTTTGCTCTCATTGATGTTGAGTTCATTAAGATTTGAAATTGTTTTCCCCCGCCAAGGGACATAACGCCTATCACGGGTGGTCACAGGATTTGGAGAGCTGGACGTCTGGCAGCTGTTGGTGCAGTGAGCTCTTACGTCCCTAACGTGGAGGTCCCCGCTGGGATGGATAACTGGATCGTGTTGCTTCAGTGAGGGGCTCTGTCAGAGCTCCACTGAGCCACCCTGCTTGTTTAGGCCCTCTAGCGCTGATCTAGAACGGCTCCTGCAGGTGCCAATCACGGAAGAACAGTAACGGACGCCCAGAGCTCCGCTTTTTATTTGTTTTCCATGATCCCATCAGGGTCACAAGAACCACACCCGGGCACTCCTGTGGAGGAGGGCTCCCTTCCCGCCATCCCGGAGGTCTGTGTGGGGGACCCTGCTCTGAAGACCGGCATGAAGGTGGCGCCCATCTTTCCACCGAAGCCTCTCTCTCCCCTCGCGATGTGAGGGCGATGTGGACACAGATGGGCCCAAATGAAGCCGTTCCCGTGACAAAGCCTGCCAGGAGGACAAGGAAATGGCACAAAATCAATTTATTCTCATGACAACCTTAAGATTGTAATGAGGACAAGAAAAAGAGACTGAAATGTATCCGCTCCTGTGACAACCTTGAGGCAGTTCTGAAAGTGGGAAATGAGATGGAATTGGCCGTTTGCCGACAGACCGAAAAACCATCCCGAGAAGCAGCACCACACCATGTCCCTCTGTCCCTGTGACAAGACGGGGACTGGACCCAGAACAGACACAGCTGCATGGTCATAACATTTTAGCCTGTTCGCGCCCTTTCAAAATGACCCTCCCAAGGTGAGTTCCATGTGTGAACTTGAGGCTTGGCTCCTTTTCTTGTTTTTCTTTTTTGTTTTTTTCCCATTGATTGAGAGAGGAGCGGGAAAAGGGAGAGAGAGAGAGAAGCATCAACTTGCTGTTCTACCTAGATGTCCCATCCAGTTGGCATTCATTGACTGCCTCTCCTATGTGCCCTGACTGGGGTCATGCCTGGGACCTCCTCCATTCAGTGCACTAGGTCAGCACGTTATCCACTGAGCAACCCAGCCAGGGCCATGGGATGGCTTCTTTTTGCCTCAATTTTCAGTGCGGGGATGTGCTTTTATATGATATGTGGAAATTAATTTGTGCTGACCTTCCATCCTAGAGTCTAGGTCGACTTTTTATGTGACAATCTCAAAGGGCTCTGGCTTATTGAGGGATAACTCCCAACGGGCATAAGCTTTACAACTTTCTGACTTGGTGAAGCACCTTGCCGGGCACACCGCTCAGAAAAATGGGGTTTTTGGGCTCTCCATCCCCGAGCCAGGGTCTGTTCTTCAACTGAGTTTTCCCCATGCCCATTGGAATGCCCAGGGACTCTCAAACACGCCATGGAGGGGGTGTTCACTGCAGTGTGGCTCAGTGATCTGGGGTCACCTGGGTGCTGGTTAATAATCCAGAGTTTGTGATGAGGAGGTCTGGCACTGGGGGGCCAGGAATGCCTATTTTTAACGAGTGAATGCCATTTGGAAGCACAAGGGAGTTTGAGATGCGTGGATTGACTGTGTTCAAAGGTACTGGTTTGGAGAAGCAGGGTGGACAATTCTTCATCAAAGGCTATGTCCTTCCTGCTCAAACTGCCGCGCTCCACCCTTGACATCACAGATGAGTGAGTAGTGGAGGGGCACGTTTTGGTGTCAAAGCAGGTGCCAATCAGCTTTTCCCTGGGCTTAGCATGATTATTGATGAGTGATTGAATGACAATGAGCAGGAATAATGGCTGGCTTGGCGTTGCTGGCTACTAGAGAGATAAAAAAGAGAGGGGAGCCCCCAGTCTGATCAGTGGTTTCCATTACAAGGAATCAGAAACCGGCTAATCTTTCTCTTTGTCCATCAGCCTGCTTCCTGTTCCAATTGATTTGGGAAGTATCAAGTGATAAGGAGGGAGAGTGTTCTTTTTTTTTTTTTTTTGTCTGTTTGTTGAGAGTAGGTCAGTTTCTTTGTTGTTGCATTCCTTAGACCAGTGTTTTTCAACCAGTCTGCCGCGGCACACTAGTGTGCCGTGAGACATGGTCAGGTGTGCCGTGGGGAAATTAAACATGGGTCCCCAAACTACGGCCCGCGTGCCGGATATGGCCCACGGAGGCTATTTATCGGGCCCGCCGCCAGCCGCCTCCATCCAAACATAAACATTCCCCTCACAATCCCTCGAGCTATCAGTGACAGGAAGAGTGGAGGCACAGGGAACGCTCACTGACCAATCACCTTCTAGGATTCATCCCGACCACTAGTGATGAACCAATAGCAGGCCTCTCATCCACACCCAGGAAGGTCCCCACTCAGGCTGCCGCGCACTTGTTATTGTGTGGCTGCGGTGAGTAGTTGAAGCTGCTACTCCTCCCCATGGTCCCAATTTCTAATCCTGGTCAGGACTGGAGGTAAATGTTGCCACCACTAGATGAAGCCTCAGCTTCAGCTGGTTATGTCTATCCTGATGGTGTATATAGATATTTGACCTTTTTCTTTTTAAAAGAGGCCCCTGCAGAGGGTGATATACAATGCATCACAATGTTATCTATATTGTATATGGCCTCCTGAAGGGTCATCTTCTTAAAGAGCTCAAATCTCTATATACACCATCAAAACAGACAGAACCAAGGCCCCTGCACCCAGCTGACCATGGGATTTGAACCCACAACCTCAGGGAGAACTCTAGTATTTATCAGAATCCTTACCTAGAAAGCAAACTTCTCAATCTGACAGTAGAGATGCTCTGAGGACTTATGATGTTACACAAGTACCCAACATTTTCTAAAATTGATTTTGTCCAGTCTCTATATAGAGAGAGTATTTGCCAAATTGATTTGAACCCACAACCTTGATGAAAGCTCCAGTATCTATTAGCGGGACTGTATATATGAGGGGATACATGGAACTGTATATATGAGGGGTTACATGGGACTGTATATATGAGGTTACATGGGACTGTATATGAGGGGTTACATGGGACTGTATATATGAGGGATGTTACGTGGGACTGTATATGAGGGGATGTTATGTGGGACTGTATAAGGGGATGTTACATGGGACTGTATATATGAGGGGTTATGTGGGACTGTATATATGAGGGATGTTACATGGGACTATGTATATGAGGGGGTTATCCTTTTTTATTTAACTTTTTTTAATAAATGTAATTTATTTAAACTTTAAATAAATTCTAACAGTTAGAGTGTCATTTTGTGTCATTTTGGTAGGTGGTGTGCCCCAGGATTTTGTAAATGTAAAAAATGTGCTGCGGCTCAAAAAAGGTTGAAAATCACTGCCTTAGACAACTGGATGCTCACAGGCGTTCTAACAATTTCTACTGAACTTTCTACACTTTCTCCCATATTGGTTATTGTTGTTATTGGTGATGGTGGTGGCAGATGTGTGGCTCTTTTATGCAGAGCTCAGTGAGTTGCATCTAAATTATACGGTTTTGGCAAAGGGGACTGGTTTCAGGATCTTTCATCCTCGCCTCCTTTTGGAATGGGTGAAGCACGTGATGGCTGCATTCACGTGTTGTGTTGATGCGCTGGCCCTATCCCTGGACATCCGTGGCCTCCAGGGTCTGAATGTTTCAGTCAAGTTTGAGGTCAGGCTGCTAAGGAAGGAGCTCCTACAGGAGTAGGTAAAGAGAAACACACGAGAGTTGCTTTTAGGTTAACATGAATTTTGTTGTGTGACAAGTTTGCAGGGTTCTGTATTTTATTCTAACAATTCCAGGTGGCCTGGGAGCCAGGAAATTGGATACATGGTTGGGGATTTTCAGATCAATGTCAGCAGACATACTGGAGGTTTAAGGGTGTTTAAAGGGGCGGAGGAGGGCACTTGCAAGTAGGTAACCTCAATTTGGGGTCCTAGAGAGCCATGAGGCTAATGGCCAGGTTGAGTCGAGAGGGACTGAGTGATGGGTAAGGATGGCGCTTCTTACCTCTGGGCTTGGGGAGAGAGAGGGAGGAAGAGAGAGAGCATGCGACTGGAGCTAGAAAGCTTGCAAGAGAATGAGCAGGAAAAAATAATATGAGGCCTGACCTGTGGTGGTGCAGTGGATCAAGCGTCGACATGGAATGCTGAGGTTGCTGGTTCAAAACCCTGGGCTGGCTTGGTCAAAGCACATATGGGAGCTGATGCTTCCTGCTCCGCCCCTTCTCTCTCCCTTTCTCTCTCTCTCTCTGCTCTCTCTCTAAAAATGAATAAATAAAATATAAAAAAAGAAAAAGACAGATAAAGACACACACACACAAATAGCACCCAACACTGAAGGCAGGAATTCAGTCACTCCGCGGTGATCTCTCTTGTCTTTTAACCTTTCTTCAAGGGATCTTGTTTCTTCTTAATTGTTTTTGCAGTTTTGTCACTTTTTTGGTTTTGTTTTTCTGTAGGTCTCCTGAATAATTCAGAAGGGTCACTTCATTTTTTCTCCCGGCATGCCCGCTGCTAGGCTCGGATCTCCGTGTGTGAAAGGGAGGTAGGCAAACAGTGTGCAGAGGGCTTTCTCCAGGTCAAAGTGCAAGTAAGTGTCAGGGCCAGGAAGGGAGTGAGTCTTCAGACCCTGGTCCAGTTACCCCTGCTGCTTCATTTCCCACTCTTTTTTTTTAATGGACTTTTGGTTGGTTTTACTCACAATTTTACTTGTAGAATATTCAATTTAAAAAAATGTAAAAAGCATTGTCACGTGGCTGGACGTCCCTGTTTCTTCCCCATACATGTGTGTTTAGGCCCCGTGGACACAAAGGATCACTTCCGGACCTGCGCAAAGGCTTTGTCATGGAAGTCCGTCGGACAAAGGGTTTGTTTTTAAATGTTTGGTGAGTACGTGACTCCTCATGAATTTTGAGGGCCACGCGACCCCTTCCACATTGGTCTGTGGGCGTGTCATTTGGGAAGGACTTGGAAGAGGCACTGGGGCATGTGTTGGGGGGAGATGCCGATAGATGTGTCTAAATTTCGGCAGAACGCAATCCTGACTAGGAGAGGGGCCAGTTTCGTTCGCATGTCAGATAGTCCCTCGTTCCAGCGTTCTTCCTCCAAGACATTCAATCCAGGAGAAACATCAATGCAGAGAATCACCACAAAAAATTGTCCAGATTTTTTTTCCTGCAGTGAAACGTTGCTGTCTTGGGAACGGCGTGACATGCAATGAGTTGTCAGGTCTGCATCCTGTGGGATTTCTCACAGTGATGTGTTGTCAAAATGAACTTTGCTAAAGCTAAGTGCCCATGTCCACTGTAACCCCTGGCACACAGGTGATAGGCAATGAGTTGATAGGACAGACTCGCCCCATTCATCCTGCATCTGATTGGGCAGAAGAGAAGTCACACACTTATTTTTTTTTCGGGGGGGGGGGGGGAAGAAGGGTGTTTGAGTAATTCTTTGCCTAATGCTTCTTCCCTGACTATTTAATGAACTTAGGGGATAGATTGTTTCTGTTTTGCCGTCACTGAGCACCAAGCCCTGAAAATAGTGGATTCTCAGTAATTACTTGTTCAGTGGGTGAACTAATCAGCGAAAGAATGCCTGACCCTACTTCCCATTGTGTCCAGATTTGGAGAGGGAGGCCAGCTGATGTCCGCCTCTGCCTGAAAGTCTTCCAGCGCTGCCTTACAGGTGTAGGGTGAACTTCACTCATTCATGCATGAAAAATTTCTTGACCCACGGTGTACACCACACTAGGATCTAGAAGAAGAAGGGAAGGGAGAAAGAGGAAGAGGAAGAGGAGAAGCCGAAGGAGCAGATGGCAGCTGCCCTGCCATGGTCTACCAGGTGGGACCAACACAGCTGCCTGACATCTGGCTAAGGATGTCAGAACAGAGTGAGGAGAGAGAAGAAGACTGGTCAGTTCAGAGGGCTCACAACACGTGCATTGCATCAGAATGTTGCAGTGGACCTTGCAGCGGATGGGCAGAGATGAGCAGAGTGCGAGTGTGGGGTGGGGCAGGGGTGATGAGGACGAGGGCACTTCAGGACAGGCAGCGGCAGAGGGGAGGCCGTGGGATCTTGATCAGGGATGCCATCAATCTGCACCACTCAGCGTGCAGGATCCTGGCTATGGAGCTCCTGACGGCCCTTCCTGGCTCCATCTGGGCCAACACAGCCCCTGCCTGGGACATGCTTTGCTGTAGTCAAACCACAGCTCCTGTCCTGTCCTTGTCCCCTGCCCCCGTGGCTGTCCCGTCCTGCCTAGCCTTCCCACCCACCTCTCCCTTGTCTGCACCTTGCCAGCTCCCGCCCACCCTGTCAGATGGTGCTCCCTGCAGATGCCACCGCTGACCCCTTTCTGCTCCCACTAGGTCAACTGAGCGTAGAAAGTGGTCTGGCCATCGTCCCCTTCTGGACTGGGTGTGTGGCTACAGAAGGCCAGAGGGCAGACACTGCGGGGTTGGCGGGGCCGGTGCCTCTGTGAGGACAGTCTTCGTCCACATCCCGCTCCAGCCAAGCCCCTCTTCCTGCTGGCGGTGGGGACTCTGGAGTTGGAGTCGTGCAGGCCTTTGGGTGGCGCTCTCCTTTACTCAGCTCAGTGGGGACCTGGAAAGCTGTCATGCCATGTTTGGATGACTTCATCTCCGAGACCATTTTCAACTGCCGTGTTCTTTTATTTTCTCACACGGGAAGTTCCTAAGTAGGAGCTGCAGTCATATTTTGAGCAAAGGGCGCATGGTTGAAACATGCAGAGATGGCTCCTTGGAAGGAAGGAGTGGTCACCTAGCAATGTATGTCCTGAGATCCAGTGATGGCTAGATGTTCAAATCAATTTGTACCTTTAATATATTTTTAGGAATGGAATTCGAGAACATGACCGATTGCAGCTGCATAAGTGACAAATAAAGATCCCAACGTCACATTTCAGTGGCTCATGCCTTGTGAAAAATGCATGGATGAATTTTTAAAGCCCTCCTAATAAACAGTTGCATTTAACTCCCCAGGGACCGGACACTAAGCTGTCCCCCTCACTTTGCGACAAATGTGACTTCTGAGTATGTGTGTGGCCACATTGCACTTCCCCAGGTGAAATATTACAAGAAAGATGAGTAACAAAGAAAATCAGCCTCAAGGCTCCTGTTGTTGGAGTAGGCATTGGCCAGCGGGGATGCACCAGCCTTGGAACAAGAGTTCGTACTTGACCTCAGTGCAGCAGGGTCCGGGAGACCTGGCTGGCTCACCAAGGACACTGAGGGACAGGGTGACAGCTTGGGGTGGAGTCTGTGGCCCTGTCAGCATGTCACACATTCCCTCCCTCTCCCTGGGAAGGAATGACATGAGAAACCTTTGTTATTCCTTTACCAAAAACCCTCTCAAGAGGTGATGTTTATGCAATCAATGTCTAAAATTTAGATTTTGCCTAGAGTCACGTGCTGGTGTTGAACTGTGTAAAAATGGTACCTGGGCCCATGGGTCATGATAAGGAATCGACCCCTTGGCCTCCATGTTTAAGATCGAAAAGAGGATTCTTTTCAATTCCCTTCCTAACTTAAAGGGGACCCTGTACCCGTGAACAAATTAGGATAGGCATAAATCTGCGCTGTGGTCCATGGAGGGTGTGCGATGCCTGGAATCAATCTCTCTCTCTCTCTCTCTCTCTCTCTCTCTCTCTCTCTCTTTTATCTTTCCTTTGGATGTGGCTGCTTTTCCTCCTTAAGGGAAAAACAAACCCATTGTAACAATCACCGTTGCTCCCTGCCTCCTGCTAATGTGTTGCTGGAGAAGTAGTTTCCAAATGAGAAGTTACCGGTGCTGTTCTGATTGAAACAAACTCGTGTTGATTGCTGATCAGCCATCTGGAAAGGAGGCTAGCTCGTGCAGGATATGAGCTAATGAAAAAATGGGCCTGATTTGAGACCGTGATGGGCTTTGAGCCACCGGCCGGTGTGAGTGGCATGGGGCTGATCGCTGGGCGAGGAGAGGTAGATTGAGAATAAGTAACTTCTGTCTTAGAGATTAAACGGCACATTTGCTATTAAACATGAAAGACATGAAATGAAATGATTGCTTTGGAGGGTGGTCGCTGTGGCCGCGCACATCGGCAGGCAGCTCGGGTGCCCCAGCGTCCTGCCATCCCTGGCTCACCCTGCCCGCCGTTGCAGCTCAAGCTATACTGATCCCAAAGTGATGAGTGAAGAGGCAGACCAGAGTGGGGACCCTCATGTCTGCCCACGCAACAGACACCTTCTGGACAGGTACTGCCCATGGCCTTGCTTTCTTCAGTGACCTTCAGAGTCATTAGTGTCCAGAGAGCCAACTGAGAGTTTTCAGGGATGTGATGTGTGGAGGGGAGGAGGGAGGGGACAGCGAGGGGCTTCTGGCTGACAGCTGACCCTGGAGCACTGGTCCTGGAGTCCGAAGAACCCAAAGTCACATGGTGAAGGCACTGGGTGGGGGTGAGGGCTTGTCCTGAGCAGTTTCGAAGGGCTCTCCTCGGTTTACTGGGAGGCGGTAACTGCTAAACTAAATTTAGGAGCCGGGTGTGGGACCTCACAAATACTCCTCGAACAGGTGAAATGAAGGAAAATCTGTGACCTGGGGGTCGGTGTAGAATTTGTGTGGGCTTCCAGCTCAGTCTCCCTCCCTGCTGAGCCTGCTTGTCCGCGCCAGGCGCAGAGACGCCCACACCCCGTGCTCTAGGTGATGGGTGTCTGTGTAGAACTGTGGTCTTCCTTCTCTCGTCTCCCCGGAAGCTGGACATCTTCTGCGGGGTCAGAAAATCTTAAGGAGCAAATTCTCACATCTCTGGTTCTGAGTCTCAGCTCCGGGCAGTTCTCAAGGCCGGGCACTAGATTGTACCACCGTCGGCATTGCCCCAAGCTGAGGGTCCCTGCTAGTCACGGCTGTGCAGTGCCGGTGGGTTTCCTATGGATTGTCAGAGAATGCCGATGACTCTCTGGGGTTGGCCTCAGAAGGCCTGGGTTCCCTGTCTCCTTCTTCTTTTGTGGGGTGTGTTGCCCACACCCACCTGGTCAAGCACTTCGTCCTCACTTTGTGGGGCTGTTGGGGTCACCTCACTGGTGACTCGGACTCCCTTCATAGCATGTGCATGTGTGTCAGCTCCTAGGAAACTCCTGCTCAGCATCCTGGAATTTTCAGGGTGATTGAGCATGTTTGATGAGTGAGTAAGTGAGTGAGTGAAAGGAGAAGAGAACCAGCAGGGTCCCTTATGAGCCATAGAGTCCAGTCCAGAACTTCCCCCGACACCAGCATTCTTCTCCCAGCAAAACCACATGTGACTGCAGACAGTGGGAAATTACTGCCAGGCCTTCCCATCATGCCCTGGGCCTGCATGTGCACACAGACCTGCTTGGTGGTGTCGGGGCCATACTGCTGGCGTGTTACTGTGTAAGGTATCATGTTCTGCAGTATGGTGTCATTTTTTTTTTAATTTTTTTTTTGCGAGAGAGAGAGAGAGAGAGAGAGACAGAGAGAGGGACAGATAGGGACAGATAGGAAGCGAGAGATGAGAAGCATCAATTCTTAGTTGTGGCACCTTAGTTGTTCATTGATTGCTTTCTCATATGTGCCTTGATGGGGGGGGGGCTACAATAGATGAAGTGACCCCTTGCTTAAGCCAGCGACCTTTGGGCTTAAGCCAGCTACCACGGAGTTATGTCTATGATTCCACACTCAAACCAGTGACCCTGTACTCAAGCTGGTGAGCTTCTGCTCAAGCTGGTGACCCCAGGGTTTTGAACCTGGGTCCTCTGGGTCCCAGGTCGACGCTCTATCCACTGAGCCACTGCCTGGTCAGGCTGTAGTGAGTCCTTTTATATGCTTCCATGACTTAACATTATAGGGAAGAAAATCAACAAAATGAGACACAGGTGGGGAAATAAAGTAGCTAACACTATCTTTTAGATTGGATATGATCATTAATTCCTTCTCTTTTTTTTTCTCTTTTAAAATCACGCCATATGAATCGCCTTGAAACCAAAGGGCTGAAGCCGCTGGTCTGGTACCCCATGTGTCGTGTGGAGCCTGCTCTCTGGCCACACCCCTGCCCGATACCCTGCGGCCTGGGCCTGCCACCATGCCCTGGAGCACTGGGTCTGAGGCTCTCTTGATGTGGCCGGCGGCTGTGCCAGATAACCTGATGCTTGTGTGGTGACGACAGTGTCAGTGGGGATCGAGTGAGAGAACCAAGCTCATCTTCACTTGTGACCCAAGAAGGACTTCTCCCCAGATTCTCAGAGGTGAAGGCTCTTGCACTAATTAGCACTGTCTCCTGCCCTCAGTGTCAATTTTCAAAGTCATCAGTTCAAACAGAACATCCAGAAACCTGGCAAAATCATCCAAAGGATATATCCAAACAGACTTCAAATTCGTCAGCTTACGCATCCAGTTTGCTAACTATTTACAGAACGTGTAGTACTGCCCCCTCCCCCACGATTGTCCTTATAGCTAGTAATGCTGGGATGAATATTGACTAAACCCAGTTCAGTGCATCACAGAGGCAGGCCTCACGCCGCATGACGGAGGTGTTTTGGGCTGGTGTCCTGCTCACTGCTGCACGTCCCAACCAGGAGGGCACTGTGGGTGCTCCTGGCTTCTCTGCCCACTGGGGTCCCCTGTCTGACAGGAAACATCTCCTGCCCTTCAGAGACTGCACTTGCTCACCTGGCTGAAAGTTTCTGCCTTTGGTGTTGGGCGGGTACCGAATACTTTGTTTGGGGGACCACATCTGTCCCTGTGGCCCTACCTACCGCGGCCCTTTTACACGGACCCACCATGTGCGTGAGTCCCACGCGCTCTGTTTTCCTCACTCCTCCCCACTGCTTTCTGCCCTCCGTCTTGGCTTTGTCTCCGCTCCTGACTCCGTCTGCCGTCGGAGTGGGCAGTACCTTTGAGCCCAGCCCGAGGACAACCTACGGCCTGCAGTTCCACGTCCTGTGACACCGCGCCTCTCAGAGCCTGGCAGCCTCTCTGCGCCCCTCCATCCCGGGAGGGGGAGGTCAGGAAACCCCCCTCGCTTCCCTTGGGGATAAGCCGCTGCGGGAGCTGAGTTTCTGACGCCACGTGGGTTTGGCCTGTGGGGCGGACTCTCCACGCTGCAGGAGAGACTGACAGGAGTCGCGTGCATGAGGAGAGCCTGGGGAGCCAGCGCCTGCATGGCGCTCACAGACAGGCCAGGTTGGGGTCTTTGGTGGGCAGTTTCAGATCTGAGCCCTGTCCTCACTTCTTCCACGAAGAGGACAGTGGAAAAGTGGCAGCAGAGGTGCTGTAGATGGTGGTGAAGCATGCACGGAAAGCCCATTGCAGAACCCATCTTGTGTGATGCTCAACAAATGCCCTCGCACCGACTGCTCCTGTTTCTAATGCTGGCCAGCCAGCTTGAGTCCCAGAGCTGTCCTCTCTGTGGAAGGCCCAGCAGCGTACCTGCTTGTGTGTTAGAGCAACTAGCTGCTTGGATGTGGGTGCCGTGGCCTGCTGCGTATCAGAGGATCGCTGTGTATTCATCATCCTGCTCTCGGTGACCGCACACTCAGGGCCCCGCCTTCTGCAGACACAATGCACTCTCGGCCTTGCAGGTGGGCTCTCTCAGGGAAACTGCCCCGTTACCCTATGGGGAGCTCAGGTACCAGCTGTTCCTGGTCCTGTCTTCTCACCTGGTCCATGCTCTGCTGGGTTCCAAACCATGACAAAAATAACTGTGCGTCAGTAAAATCAAGTTTGATCTACAAGTGACCTTTGCGTCTGCTGACGCAGCTTCTCATGAAGGACAGGGTAGTCGGGGGCTGTCCCACAGCCCTGTGGGGTGTCAGACGTACATGGGGTTTTACCTCTCACTGGGTTGTTAATGGACCTGAGACATCTCTCCATGCACAGAATTCAGTGGGATCTGAACACGTGTTGGCAGACCCTGCACCCAGATTTCTCCCTCCTCCGGGTGAAATCACTGTGGACAAAGAGCCCAGTGCTCCCTTGTGAAGGCTGGGCATGTGGTGGGCTTGCAGAGGGGACTGTCACAGGAGGAAGAGGGGGGAGGACTCTCCCGTGCAGCTCAGTGGATGACGGCATCACTGCGTCTTCTCCGCCGTCCTGGCGACAGGTCTGTTTGGAGCGGTCCTGGGAGTGAGGCTCTTCCATCACCACCTGTGCGCACCTCTTGGGCAGAGTGTTTCATTGTGCATTCAGCCGCTTGCCGTCTGGGACTCATTATTCCATAAAACCCATTGTCAGTCAACCGACATCAATCACGCAAAATTCACGAGTACCAGGCATTTGTCAGGAAATCAAAAGACTGTCAGGCTTGTTGTGGTTACCCACTCATGAGCCATTGTGACTAGAAACTCCGCAGACCTGCCCTCTTGCTACAAAGAGGGAGAAGGGTTAAAATCAATCATTCAAACACTTTGTCAGAGACGTCTCTATTCTGCAACGAGAAACCGCCTCCCCCTCGCCCCTGCCTGGTCTTGGGCGCAGCACACGTCTCTTTGCCGGACTTGCCACCTCAGGTGGGTGGACAGGGACACCTGGAATGTTGGGACTCTGAGCCCAGGACGGGGGTCCAGGTGACCTCTGTCCCTCCCGCCTGTGCCCAGTGAGGAGGGAGGACGAGGCTTGCTGAGGAGCAGGGAGGGGGACCTGGGCTCACTCCTGTTCTCCAAGAAGAAGACTTGCGGACCGCATGTTTGGACGGTTGATGTCCCTGGCTCTCAGAAGTGTGCCATGGAACAGGAGGCCGGGCACCATCGGCAACTGGAGGGCGTCCCGGCCTCATCCGTCTCCCTGCCCATCTCAATATGCCCAGCCACCTTTGGCCCGGTGTCTATAAATTCATGTTTGCCTTTCTGAACATCACATTGTGTGTTCTTCTCACTTGCCTTCGCAATAAGCAGACTCACGGGAATTCTGGGGGGACAAACAGTGGTTGGCCAATAACCCTGGGACTGCCCCATTGAGCCCTTTGGTGCTCAGGCTGACAAATGTTCTACCTGCCGTCTGTCATGGCCAAGCGACCCACTGCCCGCCATGGACATGTCTGCCGGCCTCCAGGAGCACAGAAGGAGCAGCATGGTGTCAGAACCCCACAAATGTGACCATTTCTCAAGGGCGGGCCCCCCTGGCTACTCATCTGGCTGACCTGGGCCTTGCTTTTCTCTTTGCGAGGAGAGAGCCTGCTGGAGGGGAAAAAACCCAGTGAATGCGAAGCCAACAAATTGAAACAATTTTCAAAGCAACCACGAGGAAACGGTGGCATCAGGAAGAAGACATTGCCAGGTGAACTGAGCTTGGAAGCAGCGGATGATTTTGACCACAGGAGGCAATCTGGAAAATTCTCTGGAAGGCCCCCAGGGGTAGCCACTGGCTTCTAGTAAGGACACATGGATGTAAACCTCCTGGATCACCTGGGGGCATGCCCCCCGGGCAACTGTGTGGACCAATGTTTTGCCATGATGACTGCGCAGATGTGGATATAACAGAGAGTGCTGCAAACAGGTGCACTGTATTCTGTCTGCTGCCCTGGGATCGTTGCTGCTATTACCTGACACTTCCACCAGGGTGAGAGGTGGAGGTGTGACTTCTTCCCTGGGGCAGCAACCGCACCCTCCTCTTCCCCTGCCCTCCCCTCCCCCTCATCCTCACCTCCAGTCCTGGGGGAGACCTGCCCTGATTACTGCAGTGAAGACTGTCACTGAGCCTTGTCACACCTGCAGCTCAGGAATGGCCAGGTGCCAGGCGCGGGCTCCATCCAGCCTGCTCTCTTCAACAAGTCTCAGAGCCGGGGCGGCAAGGGCACTGCCCACACTTCTGTGTCCTGAGGGCATCCCCACCCACCTGAAAGGCGGTGGCTGCCTGCCGCTCCCAAAGGCAACCCCTGGGCACTTGTGTGCATTTTACGTTGGGAAGACCAATCAGAACAACGTCAACAAGCTGGTGGAAGGAGGTGGTTTCCGGAAGCCGAGTGTTTGCAGCAGCCTGTGCAGCTGGACCTGGGGTGACCCCGGTGATGGATCCTGTCTGCCGTCCCTGCCAGGCAGAGCATCTGGGGCACTCTTGGTCCTGGTACTCAATGTCTCCCCCAACCCACGGAGGCTTTGGGAAAGCAACCACATCCCCAAATCAGAAAGGGGGCAATTAAAACAAAAATATATTCCAAAGACACAGCAGCTAAGTATCAGGACTGTCCAGCCTGGCTGGCATTGGGGACTGATGATCACGTGGCTCGGTCTGAGTTTCCTCCAGGGTTATAAATATAAACCTTGATGAAAAACAGAAAGTCCTTCCCTCCGTCCACGATGTTCCTAAACTCTACTCTTATCTCTGGAATCTGCAGGAATGTCCAGAGCTGGCGGCCACAGGGACGTGCCTCATAGTCCTAGTTAGCTCATGCCCCCCGGGGGCCCCTTTGCCTCATTTGGGTGACAGACACCAGGGGCTTTTTCTTTACTATGGAAATATTTGGACTGAAAAGGTTTGGGTGCTGGTGCTCCCAAACCCACCACCGGAGATTGCCACGTTACCTGGGGTTCGATTGCTCCCATCCGACCTTCCATTCAGATCCGTCTACGGGAATATCGCCTTTCCCTGTGAGGAACAGAAATGTCATAAGCAGTTTTCAAAACAACAGGTCCCTCTGATTTTTTAGTGATGGATGACAGAGCCCTCTCTGAGCCTTAAGGACTGGCATTCGGCTCTGTCTCTCCCTTCCCTTTCGTTCATCTGTGAGTTTTCTCCTCCAGTGAATGAACTCAGCCACCATTTTGGGGCTTTTTGTATTGAAAAGCTCATTATTGCAGAGGAAGTGCGCTGTGAATAAAAACATAGTCATCATTAAATAGCTGGCATGAGAGAGGCCCTCTTTTTGTTATTTATTTATTTATTTATTTATTTGTGTGTGTGTGTGTGTGTGTGTGTGTGTGTGTGTGTGTGTGTGTGTGTGTAATCTTTAGGAAGGAAACTGTCTTCCCTTCTCTGCATAAAAATCTGAGGTGCTCTTTGAAGAACCATGCCAAAGATGAATGTTTAGATTTAGAATGAGTTGTATGTCAAGCTGGTGGTGTATCAAATACGAAGCTTGTACTTTTAGATAAAGGTTGTGATGTGACCAATGTGATGACTGATTATCAAGACCGCGTCAGAATTCCTCCAGGACACTGAATTGGGGTGTGAATGTGAGTTGCTACCCCTCCCCCCCCCTCCCCGGTGTGTGGGGTCAATTTGGCCAACAGGATGAGTAAGAAGTTTCCCTTCCACATAACTGTCAGCTGGGCTGTTTGAAAGAACCCAGGAGCAGAAGGAAGGCAAGGAAGCAGCTGTACCCTGGTTCTGTATCCCAACAAGATCTCAAAATCCACTTGTGGAAGCAGTTAGAGCAAAGGGTGTAATGGATGGCTAATCCATCCAAGAGTATTTGTGATGGGCAAAATGAGGCTTCCTGCTTCTCCTCACTGTGGTCACTGATCCTGGGAAGAACACTCTTAAGTGTTGGGTAAACCCAGGGGTGGGATTCAGCTGGTTCACACCAGTTTGGCAGAACCGATATCTATTTTTTTAGTTGAGTTTGGCGAACCGGTTGTTAAAATGGCACTTGTCATCAAGGTTCTCTCTAAGGTGGGTGCCTAAGCAGCTGCTCTATATGGACATCACAAATTGACATTCCTTACTCTTTTTTAACATTCATCTGCACAACAGCGTATTCTAAGCACTTGTAGTCATGTTCACTCCTTCCATAGGTGAAAAAGATTGCAAGTGAGGACACCAATCAAGAAGCAATGTGGAAATAAATACCTCAAATAACAGTTTCATTGTTTTTTAGTCAGGTATTATTTAATATTTTTCATTAATATTTTAAAACTTTTATAATCTAGTTTTGTGTTCCTCTTTTATTGTTCTTATTTAAATATTAAATGCATAAAATAATAAACTACTTATCTTTTTTTATATATATAAAAATGGTCATTAGGGCAGAGAACCAGTTGTTAAATTGTTTGAATCCCACCACTGGGTAAACCACAAACTTTTTCTTATTCTTTTAAAAATGAGTCGAGCAAAGCCTTGTTCACTCAGGATAGCGCAGTGTTCCTGAGAGTTCCTGCGCTCAGCATGCACCCAGCTGCTCAGCAGCTCCATGATTAGTGCATCTGCAATGTGCTCTCAAGCTCCCAGGTGTTAGGGATGCTGCCGGTCTGTGGACCACCCCTGAGTTGCGAGGTCTCGGAGGAAAGGCAGGCTTGGTACTTTCAACTGCAGACCCAGAACCAGGGGGCAGCAGTGGGACCCTGCGAGGGACGCTTTTGCCCAACTGAGATGGTACCAATAACCTGCCCCTCTGCTTGCTCTTACTCACAGTTTAGTCTCAGAATGTGGAGTAGAAAAACAGGGTCTGAACACCTGAGAATATTTTCTTTTAATCTTAGTGCATTTGCCTTTAATATAAATATTATATATGCCATTAATCTGTATAGGTAATGATGATGTCAATTCTATCCCAACCCCAAACCCTTCAATAGTTAAACAAACAAACAAACAAAAAACTCACACTTGCCTTTTATATCTGACTACCCTAGAGAATGGAATTCAAATTAGTTACTTAAAGAGCTAATCTCATTGCCTTGTAGCCTTCCAAAGGGGCCCAGGGACCTCGAACCTAACTTCCTTCTCAAGCATAAGTGCAGAGGGGTCTCGGAGGACCCGAGGTTCAGGACGCTATAAAACGCCATCGTGGGGTCTGGAGCTGGATCTCCAGGGAGCCTCATGACTCCAGTGATTCTAGAACTCCTTCTGCTGGGCTTTCCTCTTCCTTCTTCCTAAGTCTGTGCTCATAAAAAGAGGAGGCCAGGTTCAAATCCTCAAGCCCCCAGGCTGCAAGGATGAGGTGGATGATGATTGAGAGCTACTATCCACTGTGCAAACCCTGAAATCGCGGGTCCTGATAACAACAAAGGAATTCTTGGACAGGGAGCCACCCGTGTTCTGCGGGAAACAAGCTCCGCTCATCACAGCACTTCGCAAAAGTGCACCCAAGCCTAATAAGTCCGGGGACTTCAGAGTGCGATCACTCTGCGTTTCCAAATGACCCTCTCTGAAGTTATAGCTCATCAACGCACCTTTAACTAATCCCGTTGGCCGCTTTTTTGATCTGGAGATGAGTGGACCTTTTATGTTGACATTTCTCCCAAATCCTTTTCCAGAACAATCTTTTATTAGGAAAATCAGATTTTCTATCTAAAAGAAAAATACAGCTTGTAAAGGCAGCATCTCAGACGGAGAGATCACTTAGGACATAGATGATCTGCATATAAAGAGAAAGAAAAATGCTGAATCAAATGCCAGGTTGTCACAGTTTTATTTGCAGACAGATGGCCAAGAATCAAGCTCCCATCCTGCAATGATAGGCCTGTTAAGCGTATACAGTGTCTCAGACTCCATTCTACCATCTCAGGACCTTTCCCCAATGGGAGGGGTGGCTCCCACGTCTTCCATGCCTGAATACATGGATCCCTTCGCTGTCAATGACCCTACTTGGTAGCACATTATTTTAAACATCCATTACTATTAACATTAACTAATGGTTAATTACAACAGAATTCCTATCAAAGTGCATAAGAGAGCCATATGAATGCCAAGTGAGTACATTAATGATTGGTGTTATCACAATGAATATGAAATGATTTCATAATGACTGGGGAGGTAATATATAATAAAAAAGGATTGCTCCCACTTTTATACACTTACTACAGATTTAAAACTCATTCTTGGCCTCTATTCAGGAACCATGAGTTACCTGAGAGCTTTTCCCTGAAGCTTTCTAGGAGCCTTATCTGTCCTCAATCAAAATCTAAACACTGCTACTCACCACTGAGTTAAAACTCTGAGGATTAACGTCATTTTATTTCTCCTAACGAAGGGCCCTAGAAACACTACCCGGTAGTCTTCAGTGAATGCAATTCATTCATTTATTCACTGAAAAAGCCTGTACACATTTATGGAACACGCACGATGCCTTTGGCGGTGTGCTAGGTACAAGGGCTACAAAGAGAATAAGAGAGAGTTCTTGTCACCGACAGAAGTCAGATGGGAAAAGATGCAAAACTGTAATTACAATGATGTGTTTCATGTGGCTGCAGTAAAGGGAAAAAATGGAGGGTTGAGGGAGGAGAGAAAGAGCGATATTGCCGAGGCTTGTGTGGGAAAGCTTCACAGACAAGGAGACATCTGAACTGGGCTTTAGTGAGAAAGTAGGAGGAGGTCGGTAAGTTGATAACAGATTGGGAGAAAGGCCATTGCAAGTAGAAATCATAGCATAAGTAGGAGCAGAGAGGCATGAAATCACGCGGGTTGCACTCTGGGCGGAACGTGAGAGACGGGAGCTGACAGCTGGGGGCAAAGCCCCCACATACAGAATGAAACCTGAAGTATTTGCTGTGGTTTTTAGAGGAGTTTGGGATTCCTTTTGTCTCCAGTTTTGTGTAAAACATTAATTTACCAGTTCAAGAAACTCAGCACACCTCAGAGTACCAAGAACTAAAAACAAAACTCCTTCCCCTTCCCTTCCCTCCCCTTCCTGGAGCAGAGATCCCGCATAAACTCCAACCAGGATCCACAAAGCAACCCTGTCTGGTGCCAGTGCTCACTGAGCTATTTTTAGCCTCTGAGCCTCAGCTGCTAGGACCAAGGAAGCTATCCTCAGTGCCTGGAGCTACGCTCAAACTAATGGAGTAATTGAGCAACTGGCTGTGGGAGGAGGAGAGAGACAGCAGGGGGAGAGGGAGGTGGGGAGAAGCAGATGGTTTTCTCCTGTGTGCCCTGACTGGGAGTCCAACCCCAGTGTGCGCTGATGCTTTATCTCCTGAGCCACTGGCTAAGGCTGCTATTGCTATTTCTGAATTGCTTCATTATCCTTTATTTGTTTTTCCAGCTCTTAACTCAATTTTGTAATCAACTCCTTGCATTAAGTTTCCTGTTTTAAATATTTAGAGTTTTTTTTTAATTTTGATCCTGACTGATACATACCTAATAATAAAGGGTTGTTGAACTGAAGCATGCAGTGATAATGAAATGGAATATCATGTATAGGGGAATATAAAATGACTTGGGAAATCATCATGGCAACAACACAACTAACAAAACAGGCTCACAGGATAGCAATTCCTAGTATTCCCACACATGTTAATAGTACTTAATTCTGGATGTGGAGATTCCAAAGAATTTTTGGTGTCATCTTTGGCTATTCTTAATGTCAATTTGTTTTTTTTCCTGTTGAAAATGAATTACATTTGAAGTTAGAAAAATGAAGTAAAAAGAAGTGATTGGAGAGGACTGTGATGGAAGGCAGCGATTTTAGGCAGGAAGGAGAAATGGCGACGCTGGCGAGAGGTCTCTGAAGTAGCTCCACAGTGACTCTGTGATCGTGTGCACGTGAACATATCCCCGCACAGCACTGAGGGTGATCTCCAGCTTGGAAATAAGGCGACTCCCTTCCGCAGCGGGGAGGAGAAACAGGTTCCTGAGCAGCAGCGAGTTGGTTAGTTGGCTCAGGACAGCTGCACACTCAATGCAGATAATCAGGAGGCAATGTGGGAGACTTTCTGGTGTCTGCGGGAGACTTTCTGGTGTCTGCGAGAGAGCTCCAAACCAGAGATACAAAACTCAAAGTCATTAGCCTCTAGGAAAAAAAAAAGAAACCATTAAAGCCAAAAGGAGTGATGTGGGAGAAGCAGACTCAGAACAAAAGATCAGAAAAGCATCATTTCATTTCATGGTAAAATGCCAATTTTTGAGGAGTGAATTGAAGGAGAACCCAGACCATGAAATTCAAGCAGAATATTGAAAAAAAAAAAAAAAAAAAAAAAAAGCAGAGAGGGCAAAATTTTCTAAAGCATCTTCTCAGGCTCAGGGTTGACAACTTGCAAGCGGGCTCATAGTCTGTCTTGTGCTACTTTTTTTTAAAATTAATTTTAATGGGGTGACATTGATCAATCAGGGCACATAGGTTTAGAGAAAACATCTCCAGGTTATTTTGATATTTGATTATGTTTTATACCCCTTACCCAAAGTCAAATTGTCTTCTATCACCTTCTATCTGTATTTTTTGTGCCCCTCTCTGTCCCCCCTATCCTTCATAACCCCCACACTCTTGTCCATGTCCCTGAGTCTCATTTTTATGTCCCATCTATGCATGGAATCATACAGTTCTTAGTTTTTTCTGATTTACTTATTTCACTCATATGACGTTATCAAGGTCCATCCATGTTGTTGTAAATTATCCAATGCCATCATTTCTTATGGCTGAGTAGTATTCCATAGTATATATGTACCATATCTTTATCCAGTCATCTGTTGATGTGCTTCTTTTAAAGACAGGATTTGGGAAGACCCAGAAGCAATCCTACAAAATGGTTTCCCTACTGATCTCCAGGAATGGGGTCACCAAGTAGCCTCCTTCTACTCGTGCTTTTTACTGCAGCACATATGTTCTACGCTGGCAGATAGACGAGAACCTGGCACTGTGATTCTTCCGAGACCGACAGTGTCCAGAGGAAGTGGACACACCTTGAAGAAGAGCTTCCCTAAGGGTCAGCCCCCGTCAAACGTGTTCCTGGGAATGCATCTCAGGGGTGGAAGGTTGCGGGAAAGCCGAGCCAGGTGACCAGAGGAGCTGGGGAATGAGGGGAACGAGGTCACGAGCTGCAGGTCCACGATTACTTAATCTTCCGTGTGTGTGTGTGTGTGTGTGTGTGCAGATGGCCGGGGAGCGGGGGGCTTCCTAAATCTTGTTCTTGTTCCTCATCCATACACATCATCCTGGCACACAATGATGGCCAGGCCCAACAGCCTTACATTTGGATTTGGTGATTCTATCAGAACCGAAAGGACTGAGACGGGCCCAGGCTCGATGTTAGCAGATTTGGCTACAAAGTGAGCAGAGTCGGCAGTTGTCCGTGTTTTGAATCCGTGTCCAGAAGTTGGTGCCCGGATGCCGGCCTCCGGAAGTCAGTTCTCCGGAAGTTTGTCTCTGGAGGTCGCGGCCCCAGAGTTCAGCCTCCAGAAGTTCATCTCCGGAAGTTGGTCTCCGGAAGTCAGTTCTCCAGAAGTAGACCTCTGGAAAGTGGTGGCCTGTGGAAAGGGACCGTTCGTTTTCTGGGAGGTTCTCTCTGCTGTTTAAATTTGAGGGAGGGAGAAGCTGCGACTCCTGGTCAGAGTAGAGACGGCGTTGCAAGGACCCTGAAGCACACGTGTGTGGTGTGGGGTGTGGTTCCGGGTGACCCCCGCCGGCCATGTGGCGGGAGGACAGTGCGGGGTTCCACTCCACCAGCGAGCGGGCCACAGCCTCGGAACATGGAAGAGCCGCCCTCTAGCGACAGTCCAGGGCGCAGCAGGCACCACGCAAGCCGAGACGGAAACTCCCTTCTCCTGTCGAGATGGGACAAGGCCCTCGCCTCTTGTGGCGGCCACTTCACAGTTCAAACTGCCCAGAAGTAGGAGGAGATGGGGAGAGATTTTAAACCCCAGGAAACATCGTCGTGGGCTGTTATATGTTCTAGCAGGAGTTGAAGGAGAGGGTCCCAGGGTTTCCACTTCCTCCCTTAAACCAGCTCAGAGAGGAGGGACCCAGGAGTCACCCTGGGGGCGGTGTATGGACAGGCCCCACGGGCAGGATGCGGCTTCCATTCTGGGCCTTGCACATGGAGGATTTTGACGCTAAACCTGGTAAAACCCCGGTATCACAGAGGGAGGAAAGGTAAAATAATCTAAGAGATGGCCTTTCCCATCTCCTACCCAGTGACTGTGCAGCAATTGAACTATTTGGCTGCCTTTGCTGTGTAATTAACAAAGAACCTCTTTTATAGGATGGAGCCTGCAAGCCTACAGACTGTTTTAATGGCTGTGCTTTAAAAAAGAAAAAAAAGAATAAGAAAAGTTCCTGCAGTATTCCCTGGTGTGAGACTCAGGACAATATTAAATCCAATGAATCACCCAGCCTTCAGGAGGGCAGCGCTGCGGGCTGCAGAGCATCCTGGAATGATGGCTCACCCTGGTGTCCCTGGTGGCTGCGGCAATGGGCCAGGCGCCTGGCTCTCATTCAACAGAGACACTGGTTAGTGAAGGTGGCTGCCTGTGCCAAAATCGCTCTTCGTCTCATTTCTGGGTGTCCTGCAATTCTTGTTGGCAGTTCAGGAAGGAGCTGGCTGGACACCTCCATCAGTTTTTTAATGCAGGGTTTTCAGATAAGCTATTGCCTCATGGTCAGCACTTGACTTCTTGATTTGAAAATTACTCTCTGATAATATTCCTTGCTTCCACGGCAGGATCAGCCAAACAGGTAGGGAGCCGGACAGTTTGAGAGGGGGATGCAGGCCTGACTGGGTTTGCTTTCCCTTTGGTATACTTTCCTGGACCCAACCGGATCCTGTTTTTCGTCTTTTAAAGGGATTCTTCTCTGTTCCTCACCACCTATTAGTTTGCCTGTAGGAGGTCCAGAAGTTGGTCCCCAAAGTTGGCTTTGCAACCGCGCTGGCTGAGGGGCCTGGTGTTCCAGATCTTTCTGGAGGATTTTGACTTTATTCACCTTTGGGGTGGTACAGTGTTCTAGAAGTTATTATGGTTGCACTCATAAGATTTAGTAGGTCTGCCCTACTGATAAGGATTTGGGGGTAAAGATTAGAGACTTTAAGGAACACCCTCTGGGATTTGATAGCCTTTCACAGTCTGGGTGCTGAGTGACTCCTATGCACATTTTGAGTTTGAGAAACAATGATTTCAGTGACTTGTCTGAGGTCTGGTGGGGAGTGGAGAATCCCTGTACCGGATGTAGGATATGTGGCTCCAGTGAGGGGTTTCCTTGCTCCTCCCCCCCATGCACAGATTTCCTGGGGGGAGCACCCCACCCCTACAACCCATTTCTCAAAGGCCCAGTCATCCAAAGAGTCTTCCAGCTGTGACCCATTTGTGTGCAATCCTTCTAGTGATGAGTCGTCACTTATAAATCACTTCAGGAGGTGTCATCAAAGTGTGACAATGTGGCTGACTCAGCAGTGATGTGGAGAGATGAACCCCCCTCACCCCATTGTGAGTAGCTCACTGCTGGCTTCTCAGAGCTTTACTGTGACAGAGCCATCCTCCCTTATCCAGAGTGCCGGGGGCGTAGTGCAGGTGATGAGGAGACGCGGCCTGGTGGCTAGAGCAGCATGGGAGGAGGAGCATGGACCTGAAGCCTGAGCTACCGTCCCTGGTGCCGCAACTCTTGGGCTCTTCTCTGATGTTGGGGCACAGTGTGCCCTGGAGTATATCTCTCAGTCTGGCAACATGGGAGCCTACCATGTTTTGGTCTGTTTTCCTGCCATCTCTCTGTGTGGAAGAAGGATGCAGCTGTGACAAATGAGATGACTAAATGGCTTCCAGTCTTTTCATTCAAAAAATGGTCACAAGCATCTTTCCATAAGCTGGTGGCCTACCTGAGAAGTTATGGACAGTTGTCTCCCTGGTTCTATTCACTGTTTAGGACAGCAGCATCTGGACATGACTCTAGGAGATAAAAAGAAAAAAAAAAAAACACAAACATTTCATCAGTGACAAGAACATTGTGTGTCTGCGTTTATTTTTAATTAGAATCTTCATTGTAGTCTTTTTCTCTGAGACACACAAACGGGGGCTGTGGCACCATAGCCACACCCTCCACTGCCCTCTGCTTTGCACCAGGGAGCCCTGCCATCTGCATAGACATCCTCAGGCGGATTTACCCTTTGGTCCCTGGCCGTGCCACGAGTTCTGAATCCCGGCTCATCTGACCAGACTCTTCAGTGTGCGGCAGCCACGGACACCCCAGACAAACCACAGAGGCGGCCAGAGGGGCTTAGCCAAGGACTTTGCACCTGCCTTAACTTGGAGTCTCCTTGCCTCTGTTAGGAGGTGTCACAACCTTAGACGTAGCTCTGGTTGGTGTTAATTATTTCCTTTCTGCTTCCAGCTGGTGCAGGGCGATAGCACCTTACATTGCTTGATTTGATCTCTGCACTCAGAAACAAGGTAATTAAGTCAGCTACGATTTAAGAAAACGGATCTGCCTCGACTTGTTGCCCAACTTCAGACAGTGCGCCATCCTAAATCATTTAAGAATGTAGGAGCCTTGGTGCCGTTCTCCACTTGATGGAGGGCGAGTTCATTAGGTCACAGATCAGTAATTGATTCTCTGTGTGTCTCTGCTGCTTTTATTACAGTAATGAGGACTTTTTTTTTTCTTCTCATCTCTTCTGATACATTAGCCAAACATCAGGTTCTCTGTTTGGTGTCAGGATGACTTTGACAGGTTGTTAGCAACCATAGAATGTACAGAACATCACAGAAACATCTCAAACGGAGCCGCTGCGGACTGCATGGAGCCTCAGGTGGTCCTGGAATAAGTGAAGCACTTGCAAGGAGAAAGTTACGGGCAGCAATTGAAGATATGACTGCAGGTTTGATGTCCTAATGAAGAAGCACTCTGCATTTGCTGGGCAGGGTTCACAGGGCTGGGCGGCATCAGCAACTCTTTTCTAGAACATTCCTGAGCAGAGAAGGGGAAGAGTGATACGTGAGAGGAGAGTAGACGTTCTCATGGCAAAGGCCACAGATGCTGCTCTCCGTGGAGCTCTCTGTAAAATGTGAGCAACAATGTGCTGGTCTCTACGCAATCTCATTCCCCCTAATGTTCCTTTTATCTTAGGTAAGGGAATCTCGTGCATGAAGCCCCGTGGGAGATAAGTGTGGTGTGATGTATTGTAATTCTACTATATTCCGAGATGACTTCCAAACTGGAGATGCTAGGCAAAGGGGGAAAAGATACTTTTTGGTGAATGTAATAAAAATGATTGAATAAAGTTTAATTTTTTTTTTTTTATCTAATGAACACATTTTTTTTTTAAAAAAACTTCTTTCTGGATTGTTCTGTTTTGGGACACTGAGTATTTTGCTTACAGGAGTCAGCACTGATTGATTATATTGGGGGTTTGAGGTTCAGGATATCTAAGAGTAACGAAAGGTTACAAAACACAGTTATGTACAGTGGACTGGCTTGCAGTCCTTACCTGCCCTGTGAAATAAACTATATTTATGAACCTTGCCACAGAGAATCAGCACCTAAATAATAAGTTAGCTAATGCCCCCCCTTAAAATCAGAACTCATGAGCCACTGGGAAAAGTACAAAGTGCCCAGGGGTGTGGCCTTCCAGCCTCCAGAGCGATTTTTGTTACGCAGCTAAAAATCTTACTGTCTGTCACAGGTGATGATTCTTGGGAAGTGGTACTGGGAGATGTGTTTAAAGTGCAGCTTCACTGTGTTGGAAGCAAACACGTCTGCTGTGCCAGGTTAGGACAGAGGGAACTGAAGTCCTAGAGACTACCTAGAGACCAGCTCTGCCTCACTGATGTCCTTGGCAACACTGTTAGCTACCTCCAGCATGTCCAAGCTTCACCCAGAACCGCCCATTAATCCCATGTTTGCAGCCTACAAGTAGAAAAAGCTTGTGTCAACACTAAAAATAATATTTAGCAAGGCTCATTGATCCCTCTTTAAATAAAGCACCTGTTTTAGGTGAGGTTAACAATTTTATTCATAGGATTAATTTCATCCCACAAACTGCTATGTAATGTCCGACAAAAGATCTTTTTATAAATTCAACATTGGGAAATAAGTCATAATCTCATGCTCTCTTTTTTATTTCTCTCCACTCTGTAGAAGGTATTCAACAATATAAGGTCTCCTGCAGACTAAGATGGAACAGATATTAATAAATCGCCAGAAAATATATAGAGGAAGGTGACAGTGGCTATAAGAAATCGAATCATTACACTTGTTCTGCTGCTGTGGGCCAAGTGACTAGTTCTTTGCATGGAACCTAGACACCAGAGCATCCAAGTTTCCAAATGTCCTCAGACCCAAGGCCTCCTGAGGTTTCAGGTTTAATGCCATTCTGACCATCTGGTCTCCAGCAAAGGAAGCCCAAATACCCTAAGAGATGGCAAATATATCTGAAACAAACAGTATTTAAAAAGATTCTGTCATGTTATTCTGAGTCTGTGCTATAGCTGAGTGCAGAACACTCTGTGAAAGAAAGGAAGAAGGAAGGAAAGGGGAGAGAGAAGGAAGGAGGAAAGAAGGGAAGAAGGAAGAAAGGAAGGGACAGAAGAAAGGGAGGAAGGGAAGGAGGGAGGGAGGAAGGAAGAAAAGGAAGGAGAGGAGGGAGGAAGGAAGAAAGGAAGGGAAAGGGGGAGGGAGGAAGGAAGGAAAGGAGAGAGGGAAGGAGGAAAGAAGGGAAGAAGGAAGAAAGGAAGGGACAGAAGAAAGGGAGGAAGGGAAGGAGGGAGGGAGGAAGGAAGAAAAGGAAGGAGAGGAGGGAGGAAGGAAGAAAGGAAGGGAAAAGGGGAGGGAGGAAGGAAGGGAGGGAGGAAAGAAGGAAGGGAAAAAGGAAGAGAGGAAGGTAGGGAGGGGTGAGGGAGGGAGGAAAGAAAGGGAAGAAGGAGGAAGGGAGGGACAGAAGGAAGAAAAAGAAGAAAGGAAGGGAGAGAGGGAGGGAGGAAGGGAGAAAAGAAGGAAGGGAGGGAAGGAGGAAAGAAGGAAGGAGGAAGGGAGAAAGGGAGGAGGGAAGGTGGATGAGACAAAACACTGTTGAATTAAAAATGAACCCTTAGAAAACAGGAAGCCCGCTATGTAGAACTGAATTGAATACGATTTCTATTTGCCAGCCTTTAATTGGGTTTTGAGGGAATGGAATCCCAGAATCACACACTAAAAATATTTTGTCGTCTGTTGCTTTTTCTGGCAGGATGTTCCTGGTTTGTGGGAAGAGTGCTGGTCTGACATTCACCACTGCTGAGAATTTGGTGACAATTTTAGAGTGGTGACTGTAATAGGAAGAACTATCTGGGTTTGGAATTGTCACAGCATTGCTGGGTGCCTGGACACATGGTCACTCTGACATCAAAGAGCAGCATAAATGTCTTGGCCCCCATGGGACACAAACCCCATGAAAGCTGGTGCACTAGTAACAGCGACACCATGCTGCATGCTGATCCCAAAGGCCAGACTCTGAATGCCAGGTCTCAGGGACACCAAGCACAGACTTAGAGAAACCTCAGCCCAAGAGAAAAATCCTTCACCCAACACAGTTGACAATTTCCGGGATACTCGTTCTCTGGGTAAGAATCTGGTTTTCTTTTGCCCCTTTTTTTCCAAGATCAAAGCCATTATTTCCCACTAGAAAGGCCCCCTTGCTGGTGCCCTAATACCTGCTGGAGAGGAAGCCAGTCCACCTGTCAGAGGAGGGAGAAGAAGAGGAGACCTGGGTGCTGGGATCCTGCTGAGAGGAGAGCCCAGGCAACTCTTGTGGCTAGAGAGCTTAGGGAGACAGAAGTTGTGGGAGTGCTTCCTAGGGGGCCTTCCCTGTAGTAGGAATAGAAAACCTCCAACTCACCTGCCTCATCAGTAAATCCTTCCATGCTCCCTAAGACTGGTGTGCATTTCTTCTCGTGGTTTTGTTCCTGTTTTTGAAGGGCGTTAGACTAGAAAGATGAAGAGACAATGGGCATTTGTTGTACACAAGCGTGGTAGCTGGATTTTTTAAAATCTCAACCCAACTTCCGCACCCCTGATAGGTTTTGGGTTCCTGGACCTCTTCCACATAATTATCCTTTATATTTTTCATTCCTGGCTCAGGGAAGAGGTGATACTAGTAGAAAAAAAGAGGGGAAAGATAAAAAGTTAATCTTGGCCTTAGAGTTCCAGAAGTCTAGAATTAAGAGGCGTTAAAAATTGCCCAGGTTATAAAAATGAATTCGTCAGAACAGCTGGCAAGAACCATACACCTGCTCTTGATAAGATAAAGATTTCTTGGGACTTCAGAATGGAAAGAGTTGAACAGGAATGATTTTGTGGGTCCCTGACAACGGGGACGCTGTGCTCTGCTCGTCCTCTGCACCATGAGCCCCCTCGTGAACAGGTGGTGAAGAGCCCAGAGAGGTTTGAGGAAATCTGAGCATAGAGGGAGACTTTATGGAAGCACCAAGAGCCCTGGTGAGGGGTGAGATACAAGGGCTTCAGGACAGGGTGCTCAGAGAGCCCCCTCTGTCCCTGGGCCCCACACCTGGGTCAGGAGTGGCAGACCATGCCTTGTCCCCTCTGCCAAGGCAGGTGCACACTCCAAGAGAAAGAGTGAGGCTCAGGAGCCCTGCTCCAACCAGGTGTGTGTGTGTCTGTGGTGCTGATGGGGTCTCTGCTCTACTCAATGGGGGCCAGATGGGCTCCTCCTCACCCCCACGCTCTGGTCAGGTGGTCCCGGGGAAAGGACTGCACCCTGAACTGACGTCCAGCTCTAGGCAGGACGGGCATTGGAGAAGAAGGTGAAGCTAGTGAGGGCTCTTGTGTTCTTGAGTCTGTGGAATTACCCTCTTTTGTACTGACACACACAGATGTATACACTCATACACACACACGCACGCAGGGGAAGTCCTTTCCTCTCTCTGCCTCCAGACTCACTCCTGTGATCACCACCAATAACGCCGCGGTGTGACTATTTTCTGATGTCCTTTTGCTTACATGAACCCACACACTATTGCAGACTGAATGTTCATGTTCCGCAAATGCAAATGTTAAAATCCCAATCCCCGATGTGAAGGCGTTAGGAGGTAAGGCCTTTGGGAGGTGGGTAGGATAAGATAAGATCATTAGGGTGAGGTTATCGGGATGGGATAGACGCCCTCATGATGGTGGTGGAGATGTGCCTCTCTGCTCTCTTCCATGTGGGGACAGCGCGAGAAGGCAGCGGCCTGCAAACCAGAAAGTGGGGCCTCGCCATACCTGGGACCTGCCGGTGACTGGATCTCAGCTTTCCCAGACTCTAAAAACTGTGAGAAACACATGTCTCCTCTTGAAGCCACACTTTCCAGTGGCAATATGTTATAGCAGCCCAAAGTGATTAAGAGACATGCAAACTAAATCTAAAAAATTAAGTGAGTTTTTCTACCTATCTATTTAGTCTCTATTAATCAACCAACCTGCCTATGTAATCACTCATTGATCATCTATTTATCTGTCTATCACATCTGTCCTTGGTCTGCAGCATGCTTTGTTCACTGGATAAAGCACAGACATCTTTTCATCTCTCTGTAGCTCTGCCCCATTCTTTTTAATAGCTACATAATATTCAATTGAACGGTGACACTATAATTTATTTAACCATTCCCCCTATTGATGGAAACTTGGTTCTTTCCAGATTTTAATGGGACTGTGGCATTCCATGTTAATCCATCACAATTTATTAGACTGTTCTCTTGCTGATGGATGTTCTCAGGCTGTGGGCCACATTTCCTGCTACCAAGAGGTCTCAGTCAACGTGCCTGTCCATAGAGCTCTCCGGTGTTTTTGTCTTCTGATAGAGTCATGAAAGGGAGCTTGTATTGTCAAAGGGTATGGAAACGTGGTATTTTATTAGATAATGTAAACTCCCCCCCTCAAAAAAACCCCCACATTTGCACCAGAGTCCCTGCCAGAAGTTGTGAAGATGCAGAGATATCATCACGTCCTCTGTAGGAACAGGGTGTTATATGCAGCATCGCAGGTAGAGAGGGTATATCTGGTGGCTATTTCTCTCCCTGTCCTTTAATCAGTGGTGTGGTGGGGCACCTTTTCACGTTTATTTACCTTCTATCCCGTACAATTTCATTGTCCCCTTGAAGCGGTTTTGTCATAGTTGGATCTGTCAGATTGGTTGAGTATGGGATGTTAGTACTCAGCCGCGGGGCCCCTCCCTCAGTCCACCACTTATCTCTTAGTTTTGTTTAGTCTGGTTTTCCCTGGAAAAAAGCTTGTAATATTTTGTAGCCAATTATATCCTCTTTTTGGTCTATTGTTTCATTTTATTTATTCTCACTGCAGGATTACATAAAAATAATATTCTGCCACATTTTCTTCCAATAGCCGTTTTTTTTTTTTCCATGTAGGTTTTTTTTTTTTTTTTCATTTTTCTGAAGCTAGAAACGGGGAGAGACAGTCAGACAGACTCCCGCATGCGCCCGACCGGGATCCACCCGGCACGCCCACCATGGGGCGACGCTCTGCCGACCAGGGGGCGATGCTCTGCCCATCCTGGGCGTCGCCATATTGCGACCAGAGCCACTCTAGCGCCTGGGGCAGAGGCCACAGAGCCATCCCCAGCGCCCGGGCCATCTTTGCTCCAATGGAGCCTTGGCTGCGGGAGGGGAAGAGAGAGACAGAGAGGAAAGTGCGGCGGAGGGGTGGAGAAGCAAATGGGCGCTTCTCCTGTGTGCCCTGGCCGGGAATCGAACCCGGGTCCTCCGCACGCTAGGCCGACGCTCTACCGCTGAGCCAACCGGCCAGGGCTCCATGTAGGTTTTTGATATAACAGGAGTTTATTTTAGTCTTGTATATGGTATAAAGTAGGAGTCTCTATTTTCTTTTTCCAAGTGGGCAGCCACTGGTCCTCTTTTCAAATATTTAAAAACAACCCTTTCTGCCTGACTCTGAAATGCCCCTGCATCCTGGATTGCAGATGCAAATCGCCTGCACCTGGGTCCTGATCTCTTTTGGACCCCCTGCTGGGTGTGTCTCCTGGACCCTCCTGTTTCCATCATCCTTGTTGTGAGTTCCCGGGCTTGTTTGCCCCCAGGATTCCGTGAGGCTGGGAGGCTGCAGCCGCCTCTCCTGCACGTTTGTTTCCCAGGAGACCGAGCACACTACCGGACATGGCGCTTTCGCTAGGAGCAGATTTGGATTTTCACACACTCCGGAGGAAATTATTGCACTAATTAGCTACAACTCCAGGTTATAAAATCACTTCTAATGGGGCAGGAAGTTCTCCAGAATTTAAAATCTTTGTGCTTCTCCTCTTAATTCCCGCATGGACAGCATCATCCTGGGAAGGCAGGGCAGGGAGTGCCGTCCTGGAAGGGCTCTGTTCACTGTCCCGGTTTCTGCCATTCACAGTCCTGGCTGTCCCACCCAGGGAAGGGCGCATCTGCCCCTGGGAAGAGCGGCTCCTGCTAAGTCTTCTGACTTTAAAGGGCGGTGGGGATGCCACCTTCTCCCTGCAGGAGAGGACAGACCGGCCTGGTATTGGTGGAAACCTCAGGCAGCCAGCTGTTGGAAGCCACCAGCCCACCTTGTCAATAATTTACTCCAGTGCAGGACATCCGCATATGAGGGTGAAAAGTCATTTATAACCAACTCCCAGGCTCTGGGCTTGGCTGGGAACCCCTTTTCCTGTCTCTGCCAGTCATTAAGCGATGCTGAGGAAGAGAGAACCTGGGTGACGCAGAGTGAACGCCCCGCAGTCAGCCTGTGTCCGGGACTGGCGGACGAGTGTGAGCAATGCTCATACTGAATTTGAAACTGGAGCACAGGGCTCAGCTCTCCTGAGCCCAGCCGCCTGCAGGGTGGGCCTGGGCTCCCTCTCTCCCAGGGAGCGCCCAGCCTCAGCCACCCGCCGGCTACCTCCTTGCACAGACCAGGAGCCAGACCAAGGTGCATGCTGGGGGGGGGGAGGGCTGGCCATGCGAGCCCCTAGTGCTGCAAGGAGAACAGACGACATTCCAGTTAAGAACTCAGCCCCCTGAAGCCCCTGAAGCTCACGCAGGCGACTTGTGGAGGAGCGAGAGGGCCTTTGTAAAGAGTCCCTTCCCTTTCTCTATTAAATAGTGATTAGAAAGGGAAGAAATTAAATTCCATTTCCAGTGGGGTCGAAGCCCTCATTCTCAGATCGGTGGTGAGGTTTTCCTTTTTTTAAAAATTTGTTTTGATTTTGACACAAAGGCTACGACCATCTCCGGAGCAGAGGAATTCACGAGCGAGTTTTGCTCTGGGATGTGGGGGTGCCCATGCAATTGGGGTCTTCTGAGTGAGGCTGGGCTCACCGTGAGACAGAACCCTACAGTGGAGGAGGGCAGAATATTTCATATATGGAAGAAAAAGGCAGAATTCACGTGCTGCTCTCCCCGTGTGAAAGAAGCCCCTGAGAACATCCCTACAGAGCTGTGGGCCTAACCGATGTCCAGAGACCTGAGGGAATCTCTCAAGAAATGAACTCAGAAGAGGGCTAAGGCTTCTAGGTCTTCCTCCCAGGACCTTTATTTACTAATTAACTGGAAGGGACTCATTATGAAAGGGGTTTCCTATGAGAGGTCCCATGTCACTGGCTCTGAGAGGGGACCGGAGCTCGGCAGGTCTGTCGCGGGGAGAGCTCTGGCGGAAGGGGGTCCCTGCAGATGCTGTGGCCCCAAACTCCTTCACAGGTGTTAGGAGCCACTGAGCCACTTCACCCGCAGGTGTTGTAAGGTGCCAAAAACTAGGTAGAACAAAGGGCCGGCGCGCTCTCCCTCAGATTTCTGTCGGAGCTGCCGCCGCTTGGCCAAGCTAAACAATAAACCTTTGATGTGTAAACGACGGACCTTGTTCCTGTCTTCAATGTTTCGGATCCCTCCGAATTTGGCTTAACGGGTGCACATAATTTTTTTTCTCCAGCCCAATTTCCTTTTTTTTTTACAAAATAATTTGATAGCTATTCATGAGGACCCTGCAGGGACCGTGCTTGGCATCCACAAACCACTCCCTCCACCAGCCTTCCCCACGACTCTACCAGGCCAGTGAGACCTGAGCAGAGAGGTTTGCAGAAGCCACTTTGCTAAAGGCCAACTAACAAGAAGGCCTCAAGATGTCTAATTGTCCCATGTTCTTTTTTCCATGAACCTCTCCCCAGAAAAGGGACAGAGATCAGAGTGGGCTCAAGCCCATTTCAAGAGCAACAGCGAATTAATAAATACACCAGGTTGCGATCACCTCTGTCTGCAAAGATAATTTTTGATTGGCTGAAGTGCTTCTACCTTGATAAGGGAAATTAACCTTTAATCTATAAATTTCAAGCACACAAAGAGAGATGAAAAAGTCCATGTTCTTTTCACTAATAATAGCCTTAATCACAAAGAAAAGCTTCATTTTTTTTTTGGGGGGGGGAAGGCTTCTGGTAGGGGTGGGGACAACAGACAATCATGTGTAAACTGCCATCTGTCACTGTTGTCACCCTCATCTTCTGCTCAGATGTGTTGCACATCATCTTGCTTACAGTTCATCTGCCCATGCACGCCACGGGGCCAAGGTTGACGATAGCCCGGACACCCGTGGGTCACACGGCAGTGGGCAGGGCATATCATCTCTTCCTGAGAAAGTGGCGGGGCAAATGCTTGTGAGAGATGACACAAGTGCAAGTACACATCGAACCTGTCCAACACCGTCCCAGCTCACGCCATATATATATGGTCTACCGGAAAGTGCTGTCCGTTTTTATCAAAACAAGTTTTGACCTGTAAGCACATGTTTATTTGGTGCATGTGTGCCTCTCTATTTTTATCACTTAATGTATACATACTGACGTAGCAAATTGACTAAAACAAAGTTGATTCACGTTAGTCTTATGTGTGAAGCGATAGTGTACCCATGGCTACTGATCAAGTTCATTTACGCCACTGTAATTTTTACGAATTTCAACAAGGAAGAAATGCCACAGAAGCATGTCTGTCGCATCCACCATATTCCCTAGACTTAGCACCCTCCAACTATCACTTGTCTTTGTCCTTACAAAATTTTTTGAAGGGGAAAAAAATTCAAAAATGAAGAAGATATCAAACAAGCACTGATTCAATTTTTCACATCAAAAGATAAAACATTTTTCAAAAATGGGATATACAAATTGCCCTCACGCTAGCAAGAAATCATTAATAATAATGACAATTATATTATATAATAAAGTTTATTGACGGTAAGAAAAATTTGTATTTTGTTTTATTCCAAAAATGGACAGAACTTTCCAGTAGACCTTATATATATATATATCCTGACACCTGCACCAGCTTCTTTAGGGTTTTCCTCCTCTGTGCGTAAGCGATGAATTTCTGGACATCACGCTCATCTGCAAACTCCATTCTGAGATACCTGGACTCACTGTCCACTGGATTAGAAACACACCATTAAACTTCCAGGACGTAAAACCTCCCAGAAGCATAATATCTAACAAAAATTAAACCAGAAGATCCAATCATACACATTGTCCTTGAACCTGTGAACATCGGTCAAAAGGAAAAATAGCCTGATCAGGTGGTGGCGCAGTGGATAGAGCGTCGGACTGGGATGGGAAGGACCCAGGTTTAAAACCCTGAGGCCTAAGGCTTGAGCGTGGGCTCATCTGGTTTGAGCAAGGCTCACCAGCTTGAGCCCAAGGTCACTGACTTGAGCATGGATTATAGACATGACCCCATGGTCTCTGGCTTGAGCCCAAAGGTCAGTGGCTTAAAGCCCAAGGTTGCTGGCTTGAGCCCAACGTCACTGGCTTGAGCAAGGGGTCACTCACTCTGCTGCAGCCCCCAGGTGAAGGCACATATGAGAAAGTAATCAGTGAACAACTAAGGTGCTGCAATGAAGACTTGATGCTTTTTATCTCTCTCTCTTCCAGCCTGTCTGTCCCTCTCTGTCCCTCTCTCTGTCTCTGTTGCAAGAAAAAAAAGGTAAATAAAATGTTCTATGCCTGGGATGGAATAAGAAAGAATTCCTTCCTGTTTCACTTCCCAGGTCCAGCTTTATAGCCACATTAGTAACTGGTGTCTACGTCGCATGATCCATGAAGGAATGGGAATTATTCCTACTCCAGAACGGGTGCTCACTGGCTACTGAAAATTTACCGTCAGATGATTGATTATTCAGTGTTGTTTTCCTTGCCAACCTGTCAGGGTTCAGCTGCCCACCTGAGTGTGAATTAGTCAGTCTATCCACCGGCTTTCTTAGTGGAAAGACAGATGAGGCTGCATGGGCAGGAAACCCCGATGCAAACAGCCCAAGGAGCCAGATGAGGAACTCCCTTGCTTTCGACGCCATGCCTGGGCCTGAGCCTTCAGCACATGCGGTGGGTTCCTGAGGCTGCTGGTGTGATCAATGCTGTTCATTAGCAAGCTGGTCTCACACTTGAGAAGAAAGAGAAGGGAGGAATGAAGGAGTGCGGGAAGGTGGGGAACAAACACAGGAGGGCCATGTGTCTGGAGCTGCCCACAGGGAGGGACCAGGGCCTGTTCATTCGTCTCTGCATCCTCAGGCCCCGTGGAGCACAGGGCACAGACCAAGTGTATGGAGATGCTGGAGGCGTGTTCGTTCCCTTCATCTCTGTTGCTTTCCCACTGAGCACTGCCAGAGTCCTGGGCCCATCTCCGCCTTCGCACAGGCCCGGGACAAAACCAGCAAACCCTGGCCGAGGGCTGATTCCTGAACCGCCGCAGCTGACCTAAGCCTGTCTTTCTCCAGGGGATGGCTGGTGGAATCTGGGAAGCATCGGAAGGACTCTGGGGCCACTCTCCACTGTTATGCACAGAATACCCGAAGCTGACTCCTCACACCCGATGCCAGGATGAGTGTTAGTGTGATCCGGACGGGAGCGCTCAAAGGCCCTCGCCTGGACAGCGTGACAAAGCAAAGCGACGGAGAGCAAGACAGAGGACAGCAGTGATGCCTGCCTGCCACCTGCCGCCTGCTCCTCATGCGCACTCTCAGGACACCAAGCATCACACCATGGCATGGAATGGCGGGGCCAGGCGCAACAGCAACAGGGTAGAGGGCCGCGTCCCAGAATGTTTGTCTCAGGTCTTCAAACTGACTGATACAAAACTAGTTGTCTCTGATGAGTCATCGCTCCCCTTCCAGAAGCTACTGGCCACCCCCATCACCTCTTGGCAGGGAACACACCCATCAGATGGAGTCTATAACCAGCTCAGAGGCTATGTAGAAATTGGGTGCAACTTTTATTCTGCCCTGCAATGAAGGAGAAGGAGGAGGGGAAGGAGGAGGGGGGAGGAGAGGGGGAGGGGGAGGAGGGGGAGGAACTTCCTTTCAGGAGTGCCGGCTGAGCTTTTTCAAGGTGTGGCCGCAGCACCTGGATGGGATCTCGAGGGAGACTTGGTAGGATCAGGTGTGTGGGGGAGAGGACCCCGGGAGTCAGGGGTGAAGGAGGGTTTTGCAGGTTCAGGGCGAGGCCAGCAGATCTCTGTGTGGAGGCCTGACCGCTAAGTGTGGTGGCCAGTTCCCCTAGATGGGTGCTTCCTTCCTGTTTCTTCCCCTTGGGCTCCCAGCCCCTCTGCAGAGTCTTGTGTCATGTGCCAGCTGGTCTGTCAGCTGCTCTGGGGGGAGGCAGGAGCTGTGAGCCCATGCCGGTCCCTGTGGTGGCCGCTGCGGTCCCAGTGAGCGATCTCCTTGAGGCCTGACCCTGAGGACACAAGACTTGGCATTATGGCATCTGGCACTCCTGTCCCTGTGGAGGTGCCAACCTTGGAGCATCTGGGTGTTATTTTATAAAGGTGGATGGAGTCTTTCTGTTTTAGTCAGTCTGGGCTGCTATGACAAAGTACCACAGCCCAGGGGACCAGAGACAACAGACACTGATTGCTCCCGGTCCTGGAGGCCAGAAGTCAGAGGCCAGGGGGCCAGCTGGGTCTAGTTCTGGTCACAGGCTTTTTCCAGGCGATAAGCTGCCCACTTCTCACTGTGTTCTCTTGGGGTGGGAGGGGCCAGGGAGCTCTCCGGGGCCTCTGTGTTAAGGACACTAATCCTATTTCTGAGGGGACTCCTCACACTCTAATTATCTCCTGCTACACCCTGTTCGTTATCAGAATGTAACATGTGACTTCTAAGGGGACACAGACATACAGACCACGTCACTTCCCAGACACCCAGAGAGTTCCGAGGTTTAGTGAATTGTTCTCTGACCCAGGGATGTCAGATGAGAGTGTGTGCCTGCGTTGACTGAACCACAGGTCTGGGTCTGCTGGCAAGATGCTTCTGTGAACGTCTTTCTGAATCAACCTAAGTACCAACACGTGAAGTCTCATGACAACAAACAATTTAGAATTCTTTGGGGGGGGGGGGGGCTAGGCGAAATATACACATGTCTTTCCCTGTCGGACTTCTCAGTAAGTTTCCTCTAGCCGAGTGAGATATTCCATGGAAGTCCGACATTTCCTTTGCCAAATTTTGAGTCTAGGCTTCCTGGGTCGTTCGTAGGATTGTTAGCATGCAGGAGATGCAGAGGAAAAAGGACAATGCAAGCAGGCTGGAGGCTGAACGAGTGACGTTGCTTAGACCTCGCCTAGGAAGAGGGGCATGTGCCTAGAGAGTCATCAAAAAGAAGGGACAGCAGCCACGAGGCACACACAGTGGCCTCCAGCACTTCTAGCGTGCATCCCTGTGGGAATTGTCATGGAAAATGGTACTTAAGGTGGATACTGTCACCACACACTTGCTCCATCATCTCCACAGTAAATATATATGTAAGGCTTCTTACGAGATGTCCAGTGAAGACAGATTTATATACCGTCCTGGCCCACAGGAGCTTATGATGGACACAGAGCAGAATGAGCAGTTGAGCAAAAGTGGCCAGGAAGGCGCCTCCTCTCCTAGAGACATAGGTGCTTAATAACGTCTTTGTTATTATATGCAGAGTGAAAATGTGTGTTAAAAAAAAAAATCAGAGCCCTGGTTGGTTAGCTCAGCAGTAGAGTGTCAGCCTGGCATGTGGAAGTCCTGGGTTCGATTCCTAGCCAGGGCACACAGGAGAAAAGCCCATCTGCTTCTCCACCCTTCCTCTCTCCTTTCTCTCTGTCTCTCTCTTCCCCTGCCACAGTCAAGGCTCCACAGGAGCAAAGTTGGCCCAGGTGCTGAGGACGGCTCCATGGCCTCCACCTCAGGTGCTAGAATGGCTCCAGTTGCAATGGAGCAACACCCCAGATGGGCAGAGTATCACCCCTTGGTGGGTATGCCAGGTGGATCCCAGTCAGGTGCATGCGGGAATCTGTCTGTCTGCCTCCCTGCTTCTCACTTCAGAAAAATAAGAAAAAAATACCCAAAAACCAATCAGTAGCTCAGTAGTAGATCAATAGCTCAGAGTGAGCGTCATGGTTTTGCCTTCAGCCAGAATCCCCATCTAATTAAGAGAGAAGTCTCATTCCCCAGAGAGAAGAGTGGACCATGGTAGCGGATTTCACATCGGTGCCGTGGACCAGGAAGGGAGAGAACATGGGTGGGCACAGGGATGGAGGAGGGTCATCCCAAGACCCGCATGGGGGGACAGAAAGGGAGCTAGCAAACCCATTTTTATTTTTCTGGCAGATCCTAAAATATGAAAGCTGATAAAAGCACATACCTACATGCTGCCATCTAGACTCCTCGGTTCTATTTTCCAGAGTTGGTGATTTAAAGAAAAAACAAACAAACACAGAAAGACCTAAAAATTAACTCTTAATTTTCCTAGGTCCTGCCTGACCAGGCAGTGGTGCAGTGGATAGAGCGTAGGACTGGGATGCAAAGGACCCAGGTTCGAGACTCCGAGGTCACCAGCTTAAGCGCGGGCTCATCTGGTTTGAGCAAAAGCCCACCAGCTTGAACCCAGGGTCGCTGGCTCCAGCAAAGGGTTACTTGGTCTACTGAAGGCCCGCGGTCAAGGCACATATGAGAAAGCAATCAATGAACAACTAAGATGTCACAATGTGCAATGAAAAACTAATGATTGATGCTTCTCATCTCTCTCTGTTCCTGCCTGTCTGTCCCTGTCTATCCTTCTCTCCGACTCACTGTCACTGTAAAAAAAAAAAAAAAAAAAAAAAAATTTTCCTAGGTCCTCAGACATCCAGCTGCTGACAAATGGTGAGGATGGGTGGTGGATGGAGGTCCCAGAGCAAACCCAGTGAGGTATAGGGGATGACTCCCATCCGTGACAACTGATCTCAGTGCAGAGGAAGGACAAGGCTGCTCTCTGCCAAGTAGGTTCAGAGGGAAAAAAACCCTAAATTCCTAAATTACGTGTTTTCATGAAGGTCATATGCAAATCAGGTCACTACAGTATAAAAACATGGTAATTCCTTTTATGTGGATGAAATGAGAGCCACTTAAAAGTCATGACAGAGAGAGAGAGAGAGAAAGAGAGAGAGAGAAGAATACATATAATTTTCTAGTTTTCTAAAAAGCCCTGAGTTTTATGCCAAGTCATAGCTGGGTTCTGCTATAATTTTCCACTTCTTTCTATGTTTCTGCAACCCTGGGTGAGGACAGATAGTTATCCAGTGACAGCGCACCAGTGGCCTCTGTCCCAGCTCGACCAGCTGTCCGCCTCGTGACCTTGCCTTCCTTCATTTACTCTCTCCACTCCTCAGTTTTCTTTCCCACAAAACAGGCAGGATTGCTGGGAGACCAACGTGAGGTGACCAGACGTGCACACTTCTCATAAGAGAGGATGCTCTGTTTGCTGGGGAAAAGTTTGGTGCTCCCGGGAGAAGCACTTAGAGGTTCTGCAAGCCCTGGTTCTCTGTGGATTCACTTGGAAAATCAGGTGTTAATTCCAAACAGCTGTATGAATCAGCTGGAGCAAAAGACTTAACTATTGGTCATCTATATCATTCCATGGATGTCAGGTATTTCACTTCAAACCATTAGAAATTGCACTGAGATATTTTGCTGGACCGCATTTAGTGTGGCTGCTTGGAAATTCTTTTTGAAAACTTAGACCATGTATAGGGTGTTCAGGCCAGGCTTGTCTCCCGGCCAGGAGATCGTGCCAGAGCAGCGTTGGCATGCTGAGGCAAGACGGAGATCAGGTGATAAGAGAGTAAAATGGATTCGATGGCTGTTGCCCACGTTTTCCACCTTTCTGAGCGTCCCCTCCTCCTCTCCCTCCCCCTCTTTCCTCCCTGCCTTCCTTCTGGGTTCAATATGGGTACCCTGTACACTCTCCCATCCCTGGTCCCTCCCTGAATCATCAGTGACTAGACAGGATGTGGATAATGGATAACAAGTTCCAAGAAGCAGCATCACCCACACAGGGAAGCCAACAGGACAAAGGTTGCTCCTCTAGCACCATTGTTCTTAGGATAGTGCCCTCACCATATGTAGGTATTTAAGAATGCCATTTGCTGATGTTTTTAAATGTCGTGCGACCATCTTCTTATGTTGGTTGGACTCCTCCCATTCCTATTAGGAGGCAGGAGAATGAAGGAGCTCACAATTTATGGGCCGAGTCACAGTGGGCGAGGAATAAGCAGTGTCCTTGAAGTCGAGTCTTAGATTAATCCCTGCTGTCTCTGAGGGTCTTCTCCAGCTACTTAGAGAACTGGCTCTTGTGAAGAAAGTCCAGGTGTTTCTGCTTGCCTGCTTGCTCAGAGGAAACTGTCGCCATATCTGAGGATTGACGAAGCCCAAAAGGCTTTTCTTTTCCATTTCCTCTTCTTAGTTTTTATCCCTTAAAAATAGAGAATAAACCCTATTTACTCCCTTTCTCTAATCAGTCGTAGAAATGGAGTCTTCTCAAGCACAGTGCAGTTCCACCAGGCTTGGAGTTCAGAGAGTGCTCAGCGCATGCAGAGTCTGAGTTACGTCTGGCCTGTGTCTTGCCTCCAGGGGCCTCTGGACCCCGTCCACTGCGGAGAGGTACAGACTGTTGGCATGGGGCTTCCAAAGGGGCAGGCACAGTCCCTAGAAAGGCAGGCCATTGGTCGATGGAGAGTTCGCTTGATCTCTTAGGTGGCAGGTGTCCAAAACCAGAGGGGGTCCTTTTCGGAACTGAGATCCGGAGGGCTGGAGGGTTACCAGGACAGTGGACAGTGGAGCCGGGCTCGCCTTCTAGGAAGCATCTGGTGGGCACACGACCACCCTCCACTACGCACTGGCGTTCAGACTTCGTTCGGTTAGTTTTGCTTGTGACTCGTCCCTACCCTTGAATTTGTCCTTCTAGGCTTTGACTCCACCTTGGACTGTTTGGTCTTACCCTGGACTTCCTGGCAGACTGTGTCTGTTCCAGCTCCACTCTTGGTCCCACTGTGCTCCCATCCGGCCCTTGTACACACATACACATTTGCTGGGGGGGGGGGTTCTGCACCCTGGCTCCCTTTGGCATCTGTGTGGTTCACAAGAACCCCACCCCCAAATTCCTTGACCGGGCGTCTCCGTCCTTGTAGCATGACAATGTGTTCAGTTATTTTGGCTTTCTCTTCCCTTCTCCTTAACATCCTAACCTAGGTGGTTCCCGGACTCTCCCGCGGTCTCTTCCCACTTCCCCCTACCTGTTTCATTCACTTCTGTCCAACAGCTGGCAGGTGCTCTGCAGACCCGGAGCCCTGACACCCTCCGCAAATGCTGCTGAGCACCTCCCACCTTCACCTCCAAAATGTTGTGATTTCCCCGTTTCTGTGGACAGTGCCTCCAGCTTTCTGGTCCACAGGTCCACGCTCCTCACCGCCTCCCTCCCTCCACCATCTTTTCTCAGTCACACTTCTCAATCTCACTTCTCCGCCCTCGGTGAGACTCTGAAGAATTGCTTGCTGACTACGTGGCTACAATGCCTACCCAGGAGCCTCTCTGCCCAGCCAGCTAGTCCTCCAGCGTGACCTGGTGCCCGTTCTGAAATCACGCTGTGCTTGGGACTCTGACAGCCTGCTGGCCCTCGGGAGGCTGCTGCTTGGTTACCAAAATAAACTTAAGTGTCTCAAGGACCATGGCTGATATCTCAAGTCCAAATTTACTTTGTAAGCTTTCTCAAGCCTCACTCACCTTCATCCACACTCCCACTGGTTTCTGCTTACATGACTACAGCCAGGAACACCCAAGTCTCCCACCTGAATCCCAGCTCCAACAAAACCTCCTCTGAGAAGACTTCCGTGGTCTCTGAATAGATCCCCTCTTCCCTGGGGCTCCCACAGTCCACCTGCCGCAGGGTCTAGCTGCCCTGCAGCTATTTGTGTTCTTAGAAGTCTCATCTTCTTTCCAGCTCGAAGGCCATTGAACGAAGGACCTTTCCCTCTCAATGCATGTATCTTTCCTTTACTGTGTGGACTTCCTTGAGGAGAGGGTGAACCCTGAGAAGTTATTTGTTTTATCCAGTTGTAAGAAAGAGCAGATCCTTTTAAAAAACTGACTGGCTTCCACGAGGGGCATTTTATGACCTGTTACTCTGTGAAAATTCCTGTAAGAATTTTTCTGCTCATTTAGGTGAGGCTCTGGTCTACGGTTTACATCTGGTGGTGGTGGTAGTGGTGGGGTCATATAAAGATCTGCACACCATGACTCCTCTTAGGCTATAATTTTCTGAATGACATTTAAATAAAATTCCATGTACATTTCTTTTGGTATTTTCAGATCTTGAGCTGGGATAAACCCTGGACCATTTCTTAAAAGAGAGTAGAAAAACACACAAATTGGAGAACCGGTGGAGGCTAAGATGCTTCTAAAATGCGAGCTAATAGAATTAACTCAAGAGCAATTATAAAAAGTTAAAGTGCTTGGCAGTTAAGTGAAATTTGCTTAATCCCAGAATGGAACATGTTTGAGCTTTTAGGGGGAAAAAAGAAAAAGAAAAACAAAAACAACAGAAAACAAAGAAGACCAGTATTTATTGTTTTACTTTCTGATTGCTTCTTAAAAATTATATCCATATTGCTTTGTATGACTAGGTCTTGAATAGTAAATTATGATCAACGTTCAAAGCCATCATAAATTAAATATTTTTTCCTTTCCTGCTTTGGTACACAAGACTTTCCATTAAGCTAGCCCCATATAATATACCTTGGATGTGTTCAGGAAAGCCCTGTAAATTATAGGAAGTATTTAAAATGGTAAGTAGGCATTGGGAAAGGCCACATTAGGATTAATGAATGAAGGGGTTGATACTGAAAATGCACTTGTAAATAAATAGCATGAAAAGTAAAGATGACACGTTGTTAAGTAAGAGTTACAGGGAGGAGTGACAGTAAATTGCAGGGTGGCAACAGTGTGTTCCTGGGACTTCAGTCTCTTGGTGGAAGGAAGCCTTTTTAATCTCTTTTTAACTAAGAAACGTCCCAGTGCCGTGTCATTTGTGCTCAACCCCACAGCTTTTCCTGGACCCTCTTTCCAGATTTGAAGAAGCACCTGAGATTTCTTGCCTAACTCGTGGGCTCCCTTCCCACCAAGCCTGGCTGAGGACAACCAGGAGTGGGTTGGCTTTGTGGCAGGAGGCTACATTATCTTTCCGGGGCTCAGTGCGACAGAGGAGAAAGTGGATCCAGGAGACTCAAGCAAGAAAAGCGTGCATAGGAGTGTGCTTTAAATATATGTGCCTTTTTGTTTCAAGGAAGGTTTGGGGAAGTGAATAGCACATTCAGAAAAGAGTAAAAAAAAATAGAAAATAAAATAAAATAAAGACAGTGCCTATTTGGACGGTTATTTAAAAAATGTGTGTTTGACAGAATAGAGTAGGGACACTTGGAAAATCATCCTGGGTGTGTTTAAGAGATCTGGCACACACTTTAATGTTCTCCTTAGGCGTATCAACTTGCCGCGATCTAAACTCTGGTTTCCTAAATTATCCCGTACATATACATAAATATGCATACGATACGGGATGAAAGGAGAGGTTCATTTTCTCTGGCACCCAAGTTGCCTAGCACCAATGATGAGATTTGCATATCTGTAAGATTTCTCATTTGCAAGAGAAGATAGCTCCAACTTGCATCCATGGAGGTATGTTTCAAGAATTTATACACAGGTGCTTTCCTTCGGTAAGTGGTAAGAATACCTAGACGAGTAAAGGTTAGATTAGATGTCATAGGCAGAGTAGTAAACGCAGGGGGGAGCTTGCAGTGTCAGGGAAAGAACTGGGAAGCCTCAAGTGCTAAGAAACCAAGAGAACTTCTAAGTTTAACATGATGATTGCAGCAATTCTGTTTCTGATCATGGGGACCCGTTTAAGATGATCCTCCCACAGAGAGCAATAAATAAGTCTAGACAAAGTATTTTTCTTTTTAGAAAACCCAACTCTTTGGAGGCAATGGAGAACGATGGGCAGCAGGCAGAAACTGAAGGACAGTCTCCCTTCCGGGAGGGGAAGTCACTGGATACTTTTTCCATATATTTGACTGAGGGGCTCCCCGATCTGCCCAGGACAGCATGGGGAGAACTTAAGGAGACATTCACGCACCCCAACTGCCTTGAAAAGTCATTCAGCATATGTAGTTGGGGGTCTGCAGCCACTGGAAAGTGAAGAAGTCAGGGAGCTTCTGGAGGGGTGGCCCCCAAATCTGTGTGCACACTCCCCCTGTTCCTGGTTGGCTGCTGAGCTGCATGGGGTGACCCCGATGTCCCAGCAGACAGCACCAGCCACTCGCCAGGCATGGGAGGTCATGAGGAGGGTGCACTGAGGTCCACTTGCAGCCCCACAGTTAGGGTTGGAGTTCAGTCAAGTTGACTGACCCCTCGTACAAAATCCAGTGTGTCCTTGAGAAACATATTATTGCCCAGGGTCTCTAGAATGAGCTTCCATAATGTCTAGTCTAATAAAAAGTTTCCCCACAATTAAAAGAGACTTTGCTTTTTAAAATTTTATTTATTTATTTATTTATTGCCTCTGGTCGCTTTCTGTTTTCTTAGCCCATGAACCAGAATTTCCTGACTTGATCTTGAGACCCAGCTCTTTTCCATGTATTCCCTGTCTCGGGCTGCTGTCCCAGTCACCTGTCTGATTCTCAGAGAGAAGCAGGGTACCAGATTGAATTGTGAATGACCGGATTTTTGAAACACCTGAAAATAAATCAAGTTCGCTCTGAACGGTTCAAAAAATATTTATGCAGTAAAGAGTGCATAGACTCTCACCTCATGAACGGTGAACCCTTTCTCCGTGTCTGCCCCACACCGTTCGTCGTGCCTCAGCTTTGTCTCTTGGCATGTGATGATGGCCACTCTGCCCTCTGCACCAGATGAGAGGGGGACTTCGTTTGTGTGAAGCATGCAAAGTCATTCTGCTCACAAGGAGCATATACCTGTAGGGGTTGTCACAAGAAGCCACAGTAGTGAACATTGGCAGTTTGTACCCACTGTATTTGGAAACATTCATGGATGACACTTTCAAACACTTCACACTGTCCTGTCCCCGCTTGGACTGTTAGAGGTTGTCACAAGCCCTGGCCGGATGGCTCTGTTGTTTAGAATGTCATCCCAAAGCACAGAGGTTGCCGGTTCGACCCCTGGTCAGAGCACATACAGGAGCAGATTGATGTTCCTGTCTCTCTCTTTTCCTTTCTTTATCTCTAAAAAACTAATAAAAGAAATAGATTTTTTTTAAAAGATGTAGCCATGAAACAAAGATGTGTTAAGTGCTTGTTCACGTGCTCTAGGCTCTGGGGTTCGGTGTGGAAGAAATCAACAAACAGAAACATCCCTGCCTTCACGGAACTTACATTGAATGAGAAAGCCAAACGCTAATTTTAAGAAGTCAAAGAGAGAATGCGGTAGGTAGTGCTATGCAGTAAGAAGGAAGGGGAAGAGGGAAGGGTGAGTACCAAACTTTGCCCGGGAAGGAGGTGGAATTCCAGAGTGGTCGGGGAAGCTGACCTTTAAGTTGAAGTGTGCCCCCAAGAGGCAGCAGGCCCCGTGGCTTTCTGGGGAACACACCCGGGTGGAGCCGCATGAGAGCCGAGATTCCAGCGCAGGAGCCGGCCGGCCGCAGAGGAGCAGGGGTAATGAGCAAGCAGGTGAGCTCATGCAGCACATGCGGTCACAGGAGCCAAGCGGTGTGACGTTGAGTGATGCGACGTCATGGCACTTTCTGAACCAGGAATGCTCTGATCTGTCTTAGAAGCAGCTCCCTTTGGACACCACACTATTGAAAGTCAGCAGTGAGAGGAAGCAGGAGACAGCTGGAATGGGATGGAGGGGACCCAGGACAAGACGTTGGTAGTATGAAGTGGTGGAGAGCAGTGGGAGGACTGAGCAGGGGTGCGGCTCTGGCGTGTTCGGAAGGGAGAGCAAACAAGGTTTGCTGACTGACCCTGGGTGCACTCGGAGATAATGAGTGGAGCTCGGGCTCGTAGCAAGGTGCTTGTTCTGAGAAGCTGGAAGGAGGGAGTTGCCATTAGCCGTGGTGGGAAAGACGGCAAGAGGGTGTCATAAGCTCAGTCTGAGGAACGTCAAGCCTGAGACGCATAGTAAATAAGCTAGTGGCAAGGTCAAGGCGCTGTGTGGAGGTTTCAGTCTGGAGCTCAGGGCTGGTGTCCGGGCCGAAGGTGTAAATCTGGGGAGGCATCAGCATGTATGTGCTCTTTGAAGATCTGAGGCTAGAGGAGATGCTAAGAGAGTGAGTCTCGATAGAAGGGAGCAGAGAGAGACCGAGCACTGGGCACCCCAACAAGGGTCATGACGCCCCCAGAGGAGTCTGGGTTCAGGACGGCAGCCAGGTGAGAACTTGGGAGAAGAAAGAGAGAAACTTGAGTCACTGTCGTACAGAGTCGGACTCCATCCCGACGGCAGGAGCCCAGAGAAGAATTTGCAAGATCTCTGTTCTCAAGTGTTCCTTCTGAAAGGGTTGGGAGTAAAAAATATTGAACTAATTCCTCTTCACCCACTTAGATTTTTCTAAATGGATGTACTTCTAATGGATGGCAGGCAGAAGCTATTGAGAGAGACAGAAGGTGGCATTTTAGTTGGCAGCAAAGAGATGCCCCAGTCGTCTATAGTCTGCACACAGGGCCTCCCCAGGGGTTTCAGGGTAAACCACAGTGGCGGGAGGCCGTCATCTCAGTCCTTTTTGCTGACCACGGCAAGCTCCCCTTGGAGGACTCACCAACTTTGAGAAGAACTCCAGAGTTTGCTCTTTGACATTCCTTTTTTTTTTTTTTTTGAGAGAGAGAGAGAGAGAGAGAGAGAGAGACTAGATGTTGGCTCACAAATTTGGCAAGTGAGTGTTTATCTGCAGATGTTCTCCTGTCTCCACTGCCCTTCAAAATGTAGCAAAATATACGCAGAGTCAAGATGCAACCAGAGGTACCAAGCAGATGAAGCTAGAAAAAAAAATACTCCCTGACACTCTAGAGGCTTAGACACTAGACATATTTTCCATTTAAGCAGGTATTTGTGCTGAGATATTAAGGAAAATGCACTCACCATTGACTTCACCTTCGGTGTTACCTCATTCTGTCCCCATTGGACTAGGCTAGTATTTATCTCATCAGGGAACTGGGTGAGATAAGAAAGTGGGTAATTCAGGGCTGGGCATTGCCACCTTATTGGTGGGTTTACATCCCCAGATGTCCCGTTACTCCTTGGAGCAGCCTTGCTTACCTGCTAAGTAGGGAAGTTGGTTATCCCAGGGGGAGGTAATGTATGATCCCGTGGGGCTTTCTCCAGGAGGAAATTGACCTTCTATGGACCTTGACAGGTTCCCAAGAAAAAAAAAGTGCATTTTATTCATTTCCTCCATCGTAAAACCGGGCTCAACTGGGAAGCCAGCTGCTCAACCCAGAATGAAAAGCTCCTGGATGGTCCGGTTCCCTGCTGATGATGGATTGGGCTCGCCTGCCGTTTTAGGAATCTCTCTTTTTGAATGATGACCTTGATCGGGTTAGAGGCCGGTGAGCTTCCTTGATTCTTGCTGACGAGGCGCGTTTTCCCCCATCCAAGTCCCAGGTCAGTTAGCTTTGATCTGTTCTAAAGGTACTGACGATATCCTCACCCGGTGCACACATTTTGAAATGTGTGGGTCATTGGCCCCAGGGAGGGCGGCCGGGAGAGAAATGGTGACCACAACAGTCCTTGATCGCTCTCTGCCTCAGAAGAGAGCACCTGGCCTTGGACTCCGAGGGCGAGCGGCCTCACCTCCATGCGAAGTGACCCACTGATTGTGATGAGAGCTCTGCCAGGACTTCTTGGAAGCCGTCCTGCGGGGGATGCATGGGAAGGGTGACCTGGCGAGCATGGACAGAGGTCTTCCACCAGCGTTGTTCTCAAGGAGGTCACTCAGTCTTTCAGGTAGGTTGTTGCTGACTTGCCTGTTGGCGAAGCCTTCTACACACCCTTTCCATTTATCCTGAAGATGTATCCATCCAAGAGGGCCCTCCACAGATCTGTGCCTTCTTAAGTAGTTAAGAAAAAAAAAAATCAGCCTTGGCTGGAGATTTAGTTTGAAATCACCCTCTCCCCCAGATCTTTAGAAACCTCAAGCTTGGATGAACCATCAGCGGCAGACAGGAGGAGGTAAGAACTGAGCTCGCAGGGCTCATTGCAGGCGGGAGCTGATTGGACAGGGGCAGGGGACAGGGCGGGGTCACCTGGAATTCTAGCCGCTCCTCTCGGTTCTGGAAACTTTCCTCCTCATCCGTCTGGTGTCTCATCTCAAGATGTTTTCTGGTCTCTGGCCTCTTCATACACCATGGCTCCAAATTCCTTAAAATAACAAAGTCTCTCCTCTTTCTTTGATGTCCAGGAGTGTGAAGCAGATAGTTCGATAGGAATCCAAGTCGCCACCATCCATCTTACGTGATTTTAGGAAAATTGATACCTGCTCCTAAATGAGGACATATTTCCGGAAGATCGGTAAAACATTTCTGAGTGATGCATGCCGGCCAGTGTGCCTGGGCTGGACACCCACGGCACGGCACCCAGTGGGCTCCGTATTTTATGAGCATTATTTGGCCCTCGCTTTTGTTTTCCATCTACCAAAAATGCAACTCAAGAGACTGGCCATGCGGAAAAAGAGGTCTACTTTATATGGGGTCTGGCTGGGGGGAAAGCTCTGGGATTGTTGATTCGCCCATCAGAAGAAGACGTTGGCGAGGGACCCGGTCTGTGGGGAGGGCAGAAAGGGAGGGGTTGGGGCTACTGAGGGAGGGGATGAGGCTGGGCTTGAGGAATGAATGACAGCATCTGAGAATGTTCCAGCCTTTAAACACAATTATTAGGGGTGATGGGGGTGGGCTGGAGCTGTTTGTAGAGAGCCTGTTCCGTACATTAACTAAATTTGTGATCTTAATCACTCACAGAACACAAGGTAACACACACACACACACACACACACACACACACACAACGCCCCAGGTGGCAGGTCTTCCCCATCAATCCCCAGAGATGACCCTCCGTGAGTGTAGCTCAGAAAGGGGGGGCTCAGGCAGGCGACAGCTGATAACCAGAGCCAGCAGCAGCTGAACCCTGCCCTGACCCCCGTGCTGGGCGACCCGGTTAACATTACACATTTCTCCGGCTGCCAGGGCCAAGTGTAGGAAGGAAGGGCACGTGGGGAGGAGAATGCTGGCTGTGCCGTGGCCACGGAGGGAAAAGAACGTTTACGGGAGCCCGCCCTAGACTGCACTCCTGCACTGCAGAGCAAACCTGCAAAAGCTGCTCTGAGGCACGCTGCACCACTTCCCACCTCATGCAGACTTTTAGGACCAGCACGGGCAGGAGCATGGTCATGAACCAGCTCAGCATGAAGGACCACAGTTATTTAAAATAAAAACAACACACACACACACACACACACACACACACACACACACACACACTCTGTTGTATGACATGTCTCCATAATTTCTTGTGCTGAGTGACCTGCTTTTGCAATTTGGGGATTGTCTTTCCCACTGCCCCAGGGGCCCCGCATGAACAACTCTCACCCCACAAAAAATGACCAAGAGTGAACCCAGGGGCAGGGGGAGTCCTTGGGAGGATGCTATATTTTACCTGACATGGTCAAACATTTTCCTGGAAAACCCCCACAGGAAAAGCGTCTCACACGATGGCCGTTGACAGCCCACACCCCGCATTCAAATATCAGTGCGATTCCATTTGTTGCCCGCTGCTCTGATGCTCATTATTTTATGCGTCTCAACAGAGTGATTTTCCCACAGGGAAAAACTGTGTCATGGTAATGACCTCCTTCCCAGAGCATGGAATGACACGGGAGTGCGTGTTCTTAGATAGATTACGTGGAACTAATTGGGGGCTCCCTCTTGGGTGCCGAGGCAGGACCAGGAATGCTCTGGCATGTCTCCAAGCGCACAGTGGTGGCAGTGGGGAAGGAGTGGACACAGGAGGCTGTTTCTGAGGATACACCCTTCCAAGGTCTCAGGACTCCCAGTTCAAATGGCTTAATAACGAATGACTTATTAAAAGTCTCATTGGAAATGGAGAATAATCAACCACTGATATTTTTCTACCAGCTGCCTCCCAGGATGGGTTTCTCACACTTTCCTGTGCCAGGTTCAATTCATCACTTGTCCTTCTCAAGACCCGGAGGCCAGCACAGAGCCTCTGGTGCCCATTTTGAAATAGTCCATCCTTTCCTAAAACCAGTGGTGGGATTCAAATAATGTAACAACCGGTTCTCTGCCCTCATGACCATTTTAAGTATAAAAAACGATATACTGAAAGGTAGTTTATTATTTTATACATTTAATACTTAAATAAGATCAATCAAAAGAAGTACATTAAACTAGATTATAAGAATTTTAAAATATTAATGAAAATATATTAAATAATACCTGAAAAAATATTATTTAAGATATTCTCGTATTGCTTCTTGATTGGTGTCCTCACTTGCAATTCTTTTTACCTGTGGGCAGAATGAACATGACTATGGGTGCTTAGAATACTCTGTTGTGCAAATGAATGTTAAAAAAAAGAAAGGAGTGTCAATGTGTGATTTCCACCTTGGGCAGCTGCCCAGGCACCCACCTTAGAGAAAACCTTGATTACAAGTGCCATTTTAACAACTGGTTTGCCCAACTCAACCAAAAATTAGGTATCACTTCTGCCGAACTGATGAGAACCGACTGAACCCCACCACTACCTAAAACTAATTTGCTCTAAAGATTAGTAAGAATTATAACTGAATGGGTCAGGGCCTTCCACAGGGAATCAAGGAGGTGAGAGAAGTGGGATCCTGTCTATCTCCATCAGGCTGGAGGTTGGCTTGTGGTCTTCTGTGAACAGGGCATCTGCTTCTTCTGTTAAAAACGCAGGGAAAAGAAAGACATTCCAGATCCTACAAATGCTACCATCCCACGAGAGGCAGGATTACCCCTTGCTGTAGAAACAGATCATTATAAAATTAAACGTGGTTCCCAGGAAAAAAAGAAAGAAAGAAAAGAAAATCAAACCCTATACACATCAAAGGTTCGGAGAAGTTTTTCTGTCATTTAGCCACATAGCACACAGGCTTTCTGAATCTCCATCCAGCTGTTTCAAAAGCAGGCTTGAAAGGGTCCCCTGAGTCCTATAGCGCACCTGTGATTATAAAAATATTTAAATCCACCAAAAGACTGTATGGCTGGGTGGATGCATGTGGTGATTTACCATGTACCATGGTTTAATATACACTGGGAGGTGGGATTTCGGGTTGACAAGGGTGTCAGAGCAGCTGGCTCCACTCCATGTAGTGAGGTCCCAGCCCCAGGAAGGGAGCATGACCCCAAAACAGACCACAACACAGGGTTTCTGAAAACACCCCAATGTAAGCGGGAAGAAAACCCCAAAACTGCCACGGCTACTTATGTGACACGGCGTCGTGTTGGTAGCGACGCTGAGCACATACGTCATAGGGTCCATTTTGGGAACATGCAAATTAGAGAAATATTTCTGAAAAATAATAATAATTTTAAAAATCTTCCCAAATATTATTTAAAAAAAAAGTGAGATGGGAGCAAGGACAAAGTTCTAGACATGTCGATGCATTTTTGTCTTTTTTTATTCATGAAAATTTCATTTCCTAAAAGTTTCACAAGGTTTTATACACAGTAAATGCATGATGAAAGGGAGATAGTTTATGTTCATGCCTTCCACAGTTTTAGTGCCAAGTGTGAAAAATATTACAAAATACACTCGTTTGTGTCTTAGAGGAGTTGTGCCGAGTATTTACCCACTGCTTCTGGCACGAAATCATGGTCTAGAAAGGTCTCCACGGGTTTCCAGCCCTGTCCCACCCCTCTCCTCACACCTCGTGTCTCTGTTTGTGGGTCCCGAGCCCCAGCAGCCCTCTCTCTGTCTTCTTCTGAATGGAGCCTCTGCACTTTCCCTCTCTCTCTCTCTCTCTCTCTCTCATGTTCTGAGCTCAGCATCCCCCCACAACTTCCTCTTCTCTATCACCTCAACTTTCCTCTTTCTAAGAGGCGGGCAGTTGGCACCCTCTTCTGCATGATTCCAAGATAGCCTTGGTTGTCCTTTTCAAGTAAGTTTCCTCTTCCCACACGGTAGAGGCTGAAACACATGAAGACAGAAATAAAGGCAAAGAGAATGACCGGAACAGCCCTTGCACAGCTTGCTCTATGTTAACGGCAACCTGAGAGCAGTGCTACACTTATGGGACATACACGGTACAGGCACGAGGTATGAGTAAACAAAGTACTGAAGTTATAAAATAAACGAGCGATCATGCTCTGGTGGTATGGAAATCCAGGCCTGGGCTGTGGTTATTTTCACTAAAATGAATCAAGAAGAGCGTTGGTATAGAATGGACAATAGAGACGTATTTTATAAGATATAATTGTGTCCTTAGTGTACCTATCACCATATTTAAAACTTTCAGAAAGCCTGAATTTGTAAACAGTGATCACACCTTGATATTATAAGTATTTATGGGCAGGGTAGGAGGTTAACTGCTGATATGTTACACAGAGTTTGATATTTTCATTACTCGTGTAACATGCAGTTGGGAATAAGTGAGAGCCACAGGGCTCCAGCCCATCATGAGATACTTGTGAACTAGTGCACTCAGAGATTCACACGTGTGACTTTTCTACACAGAGTCTGAGGAGTGATTCTGAAATGTTAAAAAAAATAACTTTCCATTTCCCAAATCCACTCCTCAGTTGTCAAAGTTTGTGGAGAAGAGATTGTGAATTACCAAGTATATTTAAATCACTGATGCCATTTTTTCTTCTTATCATAATTAGATCACCTAATAAACTATATGAATCAAATAAAATTATAATTTCTATGAAAAATACATTGAATAAAAAAATTATACTGAATGAAATAAGTAAATCAGAAAAAGCTAAGAACTGTATGATTTCACACAGAGGTGGGATATAAAACTGAGACTCATGGACATGGATAAAAGTGAAGTAGTTACCAGGGGGAGGGGGGTGTGGGGGAGGGAGTGGGGGAAGGGTGTAAAAAGGGACAAATATACAGTGAGGGAAAATGATTGACTTTGGGTGACGGGCACACAACATAATCAACAGTTCAAATGCTGTAGAAATGCTTCCCTGAAACCTAGGTACTCTTATGGATCAATGTCACCCTGTTAAAAATTGATTTTCTAAATAAAAATTAAAAACAAAAACAAAAAACAACCCCATTAAGTTGATAAGAAATTTCTGATGAGTGAATACAAGAAAGCTACTCATTTTTGCCAAAAAAGAAATCTGAGAAATGTAATATTCTGCACTTAGATTGCTTCACAAGCTTTTTAAAAAAATTCTCTTTCCACCTTAAAGAAATGTATAGAATAGAAATGCTGAGGTCGCCGGTTCGAAACCCTGGGCTTCCCTGGTCAAGGCACATATGGGAGTTGATGCTTCCAGCTCCTCCCCCCTTCTCTCTCTCCTCTCTCTATCTCTTTCTCTCCCTCTCTCTCTCCTCTCTAAAAAATGAATAAAAAAAAAAGAAATGTATAGAAACATAGAAGAGGTTTATGAGAACAAAAATTGATAATGAATCTAGCTCCAAAAATGTTCTTGGCTCTCATTGGTGAATTATTTTATAAATTTTGGTTAAAATAAAAATATTAAGTTATAGGATATTAAATGATTTGCCTAATTCCTGTATCTGATAAGAGGAACTTCAAATGGACTTTGGTAAAGTAATTGACAATAAAAATATTTGAATATGTGTTCTCCTAAATAGATACTGGTAGGTTATTTTGGTAACTAGAACAGGAAAGCAGATCTACGAGATCCTTTATGTCTATTTTACATAGTTATTAGGTCTAATCATTTATTTAACTTGTTTTACTTTGAGAATGCCTCCAATGACAAAGAGTAAAAAAAAAAAAAAAAAAAGAATTAAAAAAAATTTCTTGAAAAAAATTGAAATGACTTCAGGTTACCTCATTAGCATGACAGATCCTAAAGTGACAACGACAACATTTTCAAAATTTGGAGGGAAGAACATTTGAACTGAAAATACCAGACTAGTAAAAACCAATAATGAAGCATGAGAGTAAAAAACATTATTTACGAAGGACTCAGAACATCTACTTCTTCTGGAAAAGTCATTCTGGGAACGCTCCTGCAAGATTGAAAGCTGAGGGGAGAGCAGAGAGACAGAGAGCGTGGAAACACATACACTTCCTTATTTCTGGTAATCAGAAGTAACTAAAATTTTTCTAAAATTGACAAAATTTTTCTCCTTTTTTCTTTCGTGCTTACTCTTTGGTAGTCTGCATGACCATAAATTTCCATAAATTTATAATATTTTTTTATCTGATGAGAACAAAAAGCTATGTCTTCTCTCTATACAGTACCTTAAAATTTGTTGCTGCTGATAGCTTAGAGAAATTTCTTTTCAGGTTTACAACCCTGTTACTGATATTTTAAAGCAGATGATTTGATGTGCTATCAACGTTGGGAAACCTCCATCCGGTTTTTGTTACACACGAGCTATAGGATTGGGAAGAACTTTTCAATGCATCAGCTCCTGGTTTTATGAAGCTAAAACATAGTTTCTTTCCCAGTATTTGGGGTACATCCAGGTTTTGTGGGTCTTGGAGACTATACAATTTTGAATCCCATTTTTAAAGAATATATGCAATTAAGAATACAAAATTCGGTACGGGACCTAAGAAGAGGCTTATGCGAACGAAAGGTTCAACGCTTAAATTTTATCAGCTTCAGCGTAAATACCCCATGCTCTACTGTCCACATATGTTAATGATGATTGCTGGACCTGGATCAGTAAAACAAGAATTGTATATTCCTAGAAACCATGTTGACAGTGGGACAGTTCAAAATAACCTAATCAGACTTGGAAGTAACTGTCAGATACATAAATATATCCTGCTAATCCCCAAATCAACATATTCTCAATTCAAATTCCCTTTGGTCAGATCCTATGGAGCTCCATCACCTGACAAGTCCGACATCTGATAAGAAGAGCCACGTGTCATAATGTAGGAATGGAAAGAGAAACCAGCTGTACCTGATGGTCTTTAAACCTTTGGTTTTTTGGTTGAGCAACAAAATAATAAAAGATGTGGTAGATTATAACCCACAGAATAAAACTAATTTTCATAAGTCTACGCTGACACAAAAAAATAATAAATGAAGAAGTGGCAAAGAAGGAAGAAATCCTTCCTACCAAATAATTCAAATGAATAAATGTAGAAGAAAGAAGGAAAATGCCAAACTATGTAGGCAAACCCCACAGCATTGACTAAGGCAGGCAAGACCCCCGGTGAACACTAAACTCAGAGGACAACAGGTGTAAGAGAAACGGAATATTTGCATATACTCAAAGGCTTTTCCCCAGCAGATTTATCAGTACAAAGGAGTAACTGTGATTTCATAGTGGAACAATCTAGTAGACAACACCTTAACCAAGTGATCAAGGTTAACCCCCCCAAGCAGTGAAAGAGTTTGGAATCATAGTCTCCCTGATACCATGTGCCAGAAGAGACACACATCACTTCTGTGATATTCTTGCCAGAAATCCTAACCTTGATCTAATCATGAGCAAATATCCGACAAATCAAGAGCCATTGCATAACTGTACTGACCAGGTCTCAACAAAGGAATCAAGGTCATAAAAGATTTTAAAAAAAGAGAGAGAGAATGAGGAACCATCACTTTAAAAAATAAAAACAGAAACAGCTATTAAATCCTATCTAGTCTCTCTTTTTCTCCTTCTCTCTCTCTCACTCCAGCTGATGAAATGCTTATGTGAAATTCCCTTTTTGAACAATTAATTCAATAAATTACGTTAACAGACTTTTTGATTTGATTTGTCTGATGTTTGCGCATGATTTGATTGAGGATCTGATTTCTGGCAAGAACACGCAGAAGTGAGGTGGCATTCTTCTCAGCACATTGTATCACGGGGAATGATGCCAGAATCTCTTTCTACTTGGGATGTTAACCTTGATCGCTTGGGTCAGGTGTTGACTACCTTATGTCTTCACTATGCAATTATAATATAAATTGTGGTATCGAATAAACCCACATTTTCCTAGTGTCATCCTTTTTCATTTTATTTGACTCACTATGTTACTATTTAGAATCTCTTTGACTTATATGAATAGCAGAGATAAAACTCTATTTTTTCGGTTTTCCCTAGGTTACTCCAGTTTGGGTTCTAGTGTTAGCGTCAGAAATTTGCATGGGGAGTTTTGCTGTAGTTCTCTATGCTATGGGATAGTTTAGCTAACAGAAGGAATTATGTGTCTCTTGAAAGCTGATAAACAGTTCTCTGCCTGACAACTTTGTGTGTGTGTGTGTGGGGGGGGGTAGATACGAGAAGCTTTTAAGGTTCTTTTAAAATTATTAGCAGAATAGGTTTTTAACCACCTCCCCCTTGAGAGGTAAGTTGGGTAACATGTTTCCCTCGAAATACTCTATCTCATTTGTTTTGGATGTTTGAATGATTGGTTCTGTGCCTATATTGCTTTATATATAACTTAAAACATTTTATGTTGAATGTTCAGCAGCCTCCTCTCCCATATCTGCTGTTGGTCATGTCCGTTTATACTGTCTCTCGTTCCCTCTCAACTTAGGGTGTCTACTATTTTTTCAGTCTTTCCAGAGAACCCATGGTTTGCTTTCCTTTAATTTCTGATGCGTGCTAACCTTTTTTATCTGGACTTTCTAGCACAAGGTGCTTCCTCAAAAGAAGTTTGTTGAAAAAGCATGTTTTCAAAAATGGAGAGAATGGTAGGGCAGAGAACAGCAGAGAAGGGTGCGTTGAGACACCCTCCTGTCTCAGACACCATCACTCTCTGGGCCACCCTCATAGCCAATCTTTTAATGAACATTTCATTGTTCCTTTTGCCACGATGACTGTATTTCTACAATTTTAAAAGCAAATACTGCATGGATCTCGGTGTTGATCTTGCCTTTGTGTTGAAGCCCTGCCCCAACCTCAGTCCAATCACTGATGGATGAGGAGAGCTACTTGCAAAGCATCCCCGCCTTTAGAGAGACTCCTGAGGACTTTAGAATTTAAGAACACATGAAGTGTTCTGTCTAACCTAGTTTTTAAGGCACATTTGAAACAGAGTCGAGCATGGTAATGGATGGGGGACTTCACTGTCTTCACTCCGGGTCTCCCCGGGAGTGCACGTGGCTGCCCTGGGCTCATCCTGGAAGAGGGGGCCCGGCAGTGGTCCCCTGGCAGGAGGAAGGGGAGACGGGGAAGGCTCCTCTCCTCGCTACTCCTGGGCCCAAAGACAGGGACATTGACGCCACATGTCCTCTGCCCTCAACAATGACTGCTACAGGCTCACCGAAGGATACATTTTGACCAATCGTCTGCCAGTCATCCCTGTTTTGCAGACGGTAAGCACTGTTCTTCTGCTGGTCGCCCTCCTGGGGGGGAGGGAAGAGGGACTGCAGATTGATGGCGCTGTGCCCCTCGGAGCCTGACCCCTACCCCTGGACACCAGGAAGGCTGGCATGAAACAAGCAAGGCTCAGAATGGCCTAGACACCACACTGACCAGGGCGACACGTTTCTGCCTGGAGACGGAACGACGCGCACCTGGCAGAGCCCCCTGGAGCCGCCACCATTAAGAACACTTCAGGGCTGCTCTACATGTGATTTCTCTGCGTCCACCCTGGGGCTGGACACAGAGGTGGGCGACACAGACCCTGCCGCAGGAAGACCCCTTCCTCCCACTGGCAGGAGGGTTCTTTGAAAAACACCTGCGAGAATCCGCTGGAAAAAAAATCCCACATCCTTCTTTTCAAAGTCCTGCGCAGGCCAGGCAACCCCCCGAACCCTAAACACCTAGCCTGTGCAACCTGAACTTTCTTAGGCACGGTTTTGTTTTGTTTTTTCCCTCAAGGGACCAGACAGAAGTTGGACATGAAAGGGCTTTTTAAGTTGGCTTGCCATTAGCCACCCCTATGAAATTTCTAGCTCAGTCATCACCGTTCACCAAGTAACACTCAGACAGCGGGGCCGACAGTTGCCTTTTGCTCCCACAAAAGCAAACAATCTTTTTCTCTGGGCTGATGACATTATTGAATCCTATTTCCTCTCACCTCGGCCGATAAATAAATAAGAAAAGGATGCCCCCCAAGGATACTGGTTCCCCGGCCCCAGGAGGGGCTGGTGGTCTTGGGGTGTGTGGTGCCCGCCAGAAAGGGGGCCCTGGCTGCCCGCATCTGGGAAGGGGCTGCCCCACAGCTGTGCAGCCGCCAGCCCATCACAGGCTGGGGCCCATCCATCACTCTGAGCCCCTGCTGAGAGGGGTCTCTCCACAAGACAGGCCTCCTCGCAGAGCCTGGTCTAGACACCCCTCCCACACACCCAGCACTATCTGTCAACTTCTGAGTGAACTCTGTTTCACCCCCTGACCTCCCATTCAACCCAGACAAACATGAAAGTGTGAACTGGGCCCCCGAGGGGGCAAGAGACTTCTTAACCCACTCCGCTCCTTTGCACATCAAACACACACAGCCTGACCCCCACGGCTGTGTCCATCCTGCACGTGGACGTGTACTCCTGGGCAGCTGGCCCGGCCTCGGGGGGCCAAGCCCTTCGTCCACCTGAATAAACAGCCGGCTGGACCCACTTACATCCACCCAGCAGCATGGATGGGGATGGTTGCAGCTCCAGCAAAGGCAACCCAGTCTCCAGGAAAATCAGAGCACAAAAGACAGGCCCCTGCCACCTGCCCATCTCACAGAGCTCTCAGGGTGAGTTCCGCAGGCCCCAGGCAGGATGGGTAGGGGCCGCTGCCTCAGCTTCCTTGGATGCAGAGCTAGGAACACGGGTCTGATGGCTGGAGCTCCCACATGAAAACATCAGAATGGGAATGTGCTGATACATTAAAAGACCCCCCCCCCTTCGAAAACCCGGTGTGGAACAGCAAACAAGGATGTCCTCGCTGTTCCTCTGTCTCCACGGTGAGCAGGGAGCACTGCCTCCCATCTGAGGCACAGCCCTGCTCTGTCCACGTCTCCTCTCCTCCCTCCCTGGTCTGGGCTTGACCGGAGGCCCGGTCACTCCCACATCTGTGCCTCAACCCATCCATGCGGGAGCTACACGGATGTTGCTGGAGATCTCACCGCCCCTTCTCACGCAGTGCTAGGCTCCTACAAGCTAGTAAAGGCTGCTCTAGCCCTCAGTGTGGTCTTGCTTTTCTGACTAACACGCTGACAGTGTGCACTTAAGGCTCCTTTCCAAAAATGCTTTTCTTTTCTCCCATTGTACAGACAGAGGGAAAAGAGAGTTCTTTTAGGTTAACAGTTGCGAAGAAGAAAGAAGGAGAGGCTGCAGGCAGGACCCGCTCTCTTGGCTGTCTCTTCTACCTTCAGGCAGAGGTTGGGGTGGCCCAGGCCATCCTCTGAGTTCTGTGGGTAGAGGAACAAAGCCGGGGAGCCTTTCTTGGGCAGCTGGGGTGAAACCCCAGAGCACAGTGCCAGGGAAGGAAGGGTCCAGAAACCACATGGTGACCATGGAAGAGTTCAGTGTCCAAGTCTTCTGGTTTCTAGGAAGTGACATTTTGAATGCAAATAAATGTATCACTTCAAAGTGACTTATTGAGCATCATTCATGTATGTATCCATACACATCGATCACTGACAAGCTGCCTTAAACTAATTGTGGACCCTGAGAGAGAAGACATCTACCAAGAAGGCTCCCTGGTGGCTGACAGCTCAAATTAAACAAACAAAAAAACAAATAAACAGATAGATAAAGAAATAAAAGCTTAGCAGCTATTTCTGCACAGGTGCAAACCACAACCTGGGGAGAAGCCTGCCCTGAGCTGCCTGCCTGCACCGTGTCCCTGACGTGGGAACCGGCCCTTATAAACCAGTTCCTGGAATCCAATTTTAACCATCAAGACTGTTTCCCCAACCAATCAGAGCCATGCAGCTATATCTGCATGAGCATTTCCACCAACCAATCAGAAGGCTCCGTTCTTACTAATCAGGACAGTGCCTTTAGGACAGATCAATCAGAGACTAGAAGTGGGGACTTGTGTCCATATAAGCCCGCTGGCCTCTGGCTCTGGGAGCACACACTTGCCTTTTCCACTGGAGACGGGAGGCAGCCTTTCCCCAGCTGGAGCTGGAGCACTGAGGATAAAACACCAAGGACGATCGCCTGACCAGAGTGGAGCAGAGCAGGCAGAGCAGGGCAGGCAGAGCGGCTAGCAGGAGAGGGCCCCACCCCAGGGACACCCCACAGACGTGCTGTCCTCTCAGCTGTGCTGTGTCCCAGTGGAGCTGTTGGCATGAAGTAAAATTTCCTTCGTCCCCACAACCCTAGTTGGGAATTTCTGTTGGCATTGAACTGACATCAATGACCATGGTTCGGCACTACCAACAGAGCCCGGTTCTGGATTCTAGAACCATTTCATAATTTCGTTTTCCTACTACCTGTGACTACAGTTTAGTCTCCTTGTGGTCTCAAATTATGATCTTACTTCCAATTATCTGACTGCTCTGTTACAGCCCCGTGAATGTAGGTTCTTTGGGGACATCATTCATTCTGAGAAAGGCTAAAAGGCGTGGTACTGTTGGATTCTGTCTCAGGACTCATGATTGAATACTTTGATATAGGTATAAAATCTAACTTTGTATTTTTATATTCATATATTACACACTTTAAAATATATGGCATAATAATTATTGACTTTATAACTCAGAATATTGTTGTTTTCAAATAGATTATTGCAGATGTAATTCGTTATGATGAGATCATGCTGGAAAGTCGGTTGGCCCCTTACTCCAATATAACAAGTGTCCTTACAAGAAGAGGAAAAAGATACCCAGACAAGGAAGGAATGGTCAGGTGATTATGGAGGCAGAGACTGGAGTGACATGTACATACGTATATAAGCCCAAGAATGCCGGGGATTGCAGGCAAACAGTAGAAGCTGGAAGAGACCAGGAAGAACTTCCCCCGTAAGTTTCAGAGGGAGCAGGCAGGCACTGACTCCATCTTGATTCAGTTTTCTTGCTCCAGAATGGTGAGGGAAAATATACCCGATGTTCTAAGCCACCCAACTTGTGGTACATTGATATAGAAATCTCAGGAAACCACAAAAACTTCCAAGAAAAGGGACATGATTATCTTGCTTTTCCTGGACTTACCTAACTGTACAACCTCTTTGTTTTCTATGGCAAGTCTCGGGAGTGCTTGGCCAAGCCCTGCCTGCTTGGATGACCTTTCTTTTTCATCTGATTCATGTATACCTTAAGAGCAGTGTGGTGTCCCCCAAAGATGTCCATGTGCTAGTCCCATAGTCATGTCAGCTACATGGCAAAGGGGAATGAAGGCTGCAGATGGAATTAAGGTTGCTGATCAGCTGGCTTTAAAATAGGGTGGCCCCAGAAAATCAGGGCAGTCCTTAAAGGAGGAAGAAGGAATCAGAAGAGAGAGCCAGGGAAATGCTCAACCGGAGGTGCTGACTTTGAAGACGGAGAAAGGGGCCACAGGCCAGTGGATGTGGGTGAAGATGGAGTCTCCCCTAGAGCCTCCAGGGAGAAATGCAGCCAGCCGACACCTTGCCCTTGCCCAGTGAGACTCAAGGTGGACTTCCACTGTGCACCACAGTCAGGTGATATATCTGTGTTCTTTGAAGCCACGAAGTTTGTGGTCACTTGTCCCATCAGCAATAGAAAACTAATACACATAAGTAAGCCAAATAATTTTCTTCTGTTTACTAGAAAATGTGTTTTTTTTATGTGAGAAGTTAAGTTATAGATTTTGTTAGAACCTTGTTCTATTGATAAACATAAATACACACCTTTATCTCATCTTATACTCAAGAGAAGATGAACTGCATGGATGTTTGCCACACGACAAACACAATACACGGTAAAACGGTTTCCACGCGGATGGTTTCGTCTTTTTCTTAGAAAAGATTTTCTACATTAGCAGGAAGCTGTAGTAATGCTTCTGTTTTAGATCAACATTTGCGTTGTTCATGTTGCTGGTGTCGGGAGCTTGAGATCATTTAAAATCATGTAATTTGATTGGAAGGGAGATGATGAAACCATGATGTGGGCTCCTTCTAATTTATCACAAATTTGCCGCTTTATCGGGTTAGAATAGTCGGCTCTCTGACTTCCTCTCCCCACCTCCCTCATCTCTGCTCCAAGTTCTTTGTGACCTGAGCTTCTGGATTTCCTTGTGTACACGAACCTCAGCATTTCTCTCTACCCGTTCCAGGGTGCGCAGGATCCGCCAAGGTCACCTTACATGGATTTGACATGTGGCGAGGAAGCCACCTGATCAGGAGGCCTGGAGGTGACCTCAAGTCATTGAAATGTATCTCCCAGAGTTGGGTTAGACAGACCGAATAAAAATATTAGATTTTCTAAGGTAAGTGTTAGAAAGCTGTGTAACAACTACTCCTCATCTTTCTTCAAGAGGACAAGTGGGGGGTAGAAGCCAGTCACCCCGAATGCAGACGAATTTCTCAGGCACATCAGAGAATCAGTTGGATGCTGAGAACTGAGATATTTCTAGACGTCCTCCTCCCTTCCTCCTCCTCCTCTTCCTCCCTCTCACCCTCCTGCCCTCACGCCTTCTTCTCCTCCCCCTTCTTCTTCCTTTTCTTTCCTTTGCACTCAGAGGCTCCTCCTGGTGAAGGAGAGGGAGTCATTGCCCAAGGCCTGCAGGCAAAGCCCTTATGGGCAGACAGGTGGAGGCGGCCCTCGGGGGAAGCTACCGGTGTGTAGAAAGTTCCATGGGAACCATCCCCACCTGGGCAGGCATCACTGTGGCTGCGGAGTCACCTGTGGTTTTTGGGTGTGATTAGGATGACACATTAGGACGAATGTGTTCAAAGGCTATTCAGATATTTCAACAGCCGCATCTTTGAACATGGGACGGCTAGGGACCACTAGTCAGATGTCAGTACCAGAGCACTTTGCGGGCTATTTCCGGCATGTGTTTGTGGAGCAGCCACCTGGCTGGGCTCCGAGGGAGGTGTGTGGCCCAGGGGAGGAAGCACGCAGAGCGGGGCGTGTGGAGGTGGGGGAACCCGGAGGAGCCCCCGAAGGGCCCCCGTGGGCAGGGTGTGCTCCGGCCGGGTCCCACCCTCATCAGTCCTCTGAATAGAGGCAAAGGCACGTGCGTGGCATGGACTGACAGGCCTGAGTCTGGTCCCTGTGCCAAAAGAGGGAAAGAAATGTTTTGCAGAGAAATGATTTTCACAGAGCCATGGCTGAAATGATCATCGGCCGGCAATGGGCCTCGATGGCAGCAGTGGACAGCCGGCCATCCCACGGGACTCCTGCGGTGGGCGGTCCCAGCAGCAAGTCCCCTCCACACCCACCCGTCCACCCCCCACCTCCCCACTGGGCCTCCTTCCTCCTCCAGCTCCTATCAAAGCCACACAGCAGCCACAGTCACAAACTCAAGAGTCTTTTGACAGCAGCAATTAAGCAACTTAATTAATGAGTGAATAAAAATGATAATATTTACGGAAGGGGAGCATCCTGTTTTGCATTTTTATTCAAACTCTGCACCTGAAGAATATCACTGAGGAAAGATATCTTCCCCCATCCCCCGCTTCACGTCCCTGAGGCTGGCAACCCTTTCATCCTCTGTCCCTGTCTCTCTCTGTCTCTGCCTGTCTCCATCTCTCCACTTCTCTGCCTCTCTCTGTCTCTGTGTGTCTCCTTGTCCTATTATGTCTTTCTCTCTCTCTCTCTCTGTTTCTGTGTCCCTCTGTCTCTCTTCACCCCTCCGCCTCCCTCTCTGTTTCTGTCTGTCTTTCTTCCTCCCTTCCCTCCTCTCTCTCTCCCTCTTCCTCTGCTTTGGCCTCCTGAGCCCCATGGGAACATTGCAGTGTAAGAAGCACTTGTGGGCTAATCCCTTTTCCTGTTTCCAAGGGGAATAAACTTCTATCTTTGTCCCAGGCTTTGTTCACCCCTAAAAAAAAAAAAAAGAAAAAACCTCACTCATACATGAAGGACAATTTCACAATACTTTTCTGAGGCAGAACTTTACATCAAAGTGGGTGATTAATTACTGATAAGGGTATAATAAAACATTAATGCATTTTGTAATTAAGCAAGCTTAGGAATGAGATCCCCCATCTCTTCATGAGTGACACGCTCACAACCACACACACACATACACACACACACACATGCATGCAGACACATACACTCACATGTGCTCACAGAGAACTTTTAAAAATATTCTTTATTTGGCTATTAATCTCGGCTGTGCTGCTCCGTGCATTACATTCTTTTTAAAAGCCACATATATTTTCTTCAATGAAACGTATAATCCATCTCGAGTGTGAGAAAAAGCCCCATACGTAATTATTTCATCGTGACAGACAGTGAGTTTTTTAGCTATTATTTTTGACGGTGCTGTCATGGATGCCAAATGTATATTGTGGTGGGAGCCAGCCAGAGCCGAGAAAACCCACCTGGAGAGCAGGCGCCTTTTTTCTGTCGGGAAAAGGTTCCCCAAGTTTGACAGGCCCACCATTCTGGTTAAGCTTAATTAGTCAAGAGAGAAAAGTAACTGACTTCAGAGTGTTACATTTGGGGCTTCCCCCTTCTCCCCTTTCCTCTCAGAATGTGACATTTTTTGGAGATGGTGAAGTTCCCAGTGGGGTCTGCGTCGACCCCTTTCTGGCCCTCTCGCAGTGCTTCTGTGGGACACCTTTCCCCGAGGCCGTCCCGTCTGCCCCGCGCCTCCAGAACTCCGCCAGCAAGGCCCGAGAACTAGGATGGGATTGGTTACAAAAGGGCGCAGACAGGATTTGGGGAGACTGCAGTAGGCGTCATCCCAGCAGTGGGTCAGCCTGGCAGAGTGGCCACACGGACAGCCCCTCTCTTTCCTGCCTCTCCGTCTTCCCCTCGGCCAGCACTCTCTGTGCAAACACTGGCCTCAGCCATGTGATCTCTTCTGGCCAACGGGGCCAACGATGTCAGCTGATGATAAAAATTGCTTTTGTGCTTTTACGTTCTCTCTCGGGCACCTGACCCCATCATGAGGACACTCGTCCTGCTGGAGGATGGGACAGATGCACGAGGAGAGCTGAGCCAACCAGCCAGGGTCACGGCCCCCCGCCGGTCCCTGGGGAGCCACCCCACAGTGCAGGTGTGTGAGGGAGCCCAACCCAAGTCACCAGAACTCTCTCTGATTCGTACAGCTGTGAGAAGTGTTAAGTCAGAACTGTCACTGGGAAGCCCCTGTGTTTGGAGTTGTTTTATTATATATGCACGCATACCTGAGGCTCTTCAACACAAAGCCGTGGAGGTGAGCACCGGCTGAATGCCGGCTCGTTGCTGGGCCTGGTGGGCGTACAGAATGAGTTGTGGTTTGGTTGAGATGTGCGGGGACTAAGCTTCAGTTATGAGAGAGAGGAACATGGGAACACTCAAGTCTGGGGCAAGACCTTCCAGCGTCATCTTGTTGCATTGTCCCAGGTGTCACCACTGAATGAGCATCCTAACTGGCCATGGCTTCCATGCCATTGTTCAATGAGTTCATACATCATCAGATACCAGCATGAACAAAATGAAAACCGGCAACCCCAGTGGGTGTGGGTGGTCTGGTGTAATCCACAGGGCATCACAGTTCCCCCGGCCTGGGAATCCCGGCCTGTTACTATGGATCACGACCTTCGACAGGACACCCAAGTCACATGACAGCTACTGTCCTTCACTTGAATCATGGGACTAGTTGTAATCACCTCTCTCTCCCCCTCTCTGTCTCTCAGCTCAGGTGAGCAGGAAATGTGACCACACTCATCAAATGATTCGCAATCTGTAAAATGCTAAGCAACTATGCTAACAATAAGGTCTTAAAAAAAAAACAACTCACACTTACTGAGTTTGCTACGTGCTGGTCACTCTCTGCCCAGGTGTTACGTCTCCTCTCAGCCCATCTTCCCGGCCATCCTGTGAGATGCATACGCGTATTACCGTGATGTTCCTGTGACTTCTCATGTCACACTGTTCTTCCTTGTCTCTTGCGTTGCCTGCCACAATATTCGCTGTCCAGGCCCCATGCCCTGGGTCACAAAGGCACCAGCAACTTCAGCTCTCCCAGCGGCTGGTTTGGGGAGGTACCTAAGGTCTCCCCACAGCTCAGGGGGGCTGTGGGCCAAATAGGAGTCCCTGGTGGTTGGATATGAGAAAGGCCTTGTTGGTATGAAGTGTTTTGTGCTTCCAAGGACACCTCTCTTTTAATGAAACCCTGATACACAGCTGTTTCCCGGTGTGTAGTGCATTTGACAAGTAGGGGCTTTGGCCCTACACCAGCCATTCCCATCCAGTGAGGCCATCAGCTGACGTGCCGGCCATCCTGCCCTGTGCCCCCCACCCTCCACCATCTCTGTCTGCTTTGCTGGGCAGCTTCAGGTGAAACTCAAGAAGAGATTCCCTGAGCACCCCTTGGATGGCCCTGTATCATCTGTACCATCATGAGCACCCTGACTGTGACTGAGTTGAACGCCATCCCCAACATGAGGCAGACTCTGCTGTCCAGTCTGCGTGCTTCGTCTCTGCTGTCATTTTGTGCAGTTCAGGGAGTCCCCTTCTTATACCCTGACACCTCATACGCCTTTCCCATCGGCCCGCAGGGTGATACCTGGGCTGCTCACCGCGGCTTCATCTGAGGGACACATGGCTCCCACACTCCACACAGCACGGTAGCCCCTGCGGCCAGCAGCTGGCTCTCCCCAGAATCAGCCCATCCAGACCAGCGTGAGCTTGGGTCTTATCCATCCCCCACCGTCCCGCGACGTGATGTCATAGCCCACACGTGCACGGCGTGCCCTGGTGCTCAGTGCCAGCTTGGTGAGGCCCTGAGTGGAGCCTTCCACCGATCCCTTCCCCAGGCCTGTGCTTCATGTTACCAGCGAGCGGAGGCATCCCATGCAAATCGCTGCTCCCGGCCACCTGCTAGCTAATGAGTGACATCATTTAACAGTGTTTTGAAACGAGAGATTTAAAGTTGTTTTGAAAACGGATGGAAAAAATACAAATGTTGGAGCATTAAACATTTTGCCCAAGTACTAAAATGTTAATGTCTTTTTATTATGACAGACCTAGAGGAAAGCGAGCGTCAGTGTGCTGGTGGCTGTCACGGAGAATCTGGGACCTGCATGTGGAACTCACGATCGCACCAGACAGGCAGCTGCAAGTCAGGTTTGAAAGACAGAGGCGAGAGATGTTCGGCTTTCTTCACATAAATCCCCAGAATCACTCAGTATTTTGCTTTCGTTTTTGGTCTTCTAACTAAAAATTTTAAGACCTTGAATTCCATCCATATGTGTTCTATAATTGTTATTTATTGCTTTCTCTAATGATAAAATATGTGCTCTCTGTAGAAAATTTGGAAAATACACAGGTATGAAGAATAAAATAAACCATCACCCAATTACCAAGCCTTACAAATAATCAGAGACATATCTGTATTATTTTGAAGCATATAAATGATACTCTAAATATTTTGAAACAAAATTTGGAGACTAATTTAAAATAAAAAAGTTGTATTCTAAATTTGTATCATAATATTATAATTTTCAAAGTAAATGTTTTATGACTTTGTTTTTTCTTTATGATATATCTTCTTTTTAAGAAAAAAAATACAGGAAAAATGATAGGGAAATAAAAATGAGTAAAAATCCCCTCATTTAGAGATGACTACTGTTACCTTTTCAGTTTTTGTTTCTACTTATTTGAATAAAAATAGTATAATTTAGTAACCTGATTTGATTTCATAATAAGTAGTATTCTATAGCTCTTGTGAATAATTAGGTAATCATTTTTATTAGCTACATAGTGTTCCACTGTTAAATAGCTTGTTAACAAATAAACTCTCTTTAGACATGAGGCTGTTGCTAATCTTCTAGGATTCATAATGAAATTACAAACATAACTTGTAGCTAAATATTCATGGATACTTCTAATTGTTTATTTTTGGAGTAAAATACCCAAGTAGAACTTTATGATCAAAGAATGAAAAAATTGTTTTATGTTCAGCAGCTAGTCTATCATATGGTTCTGCCATAATTTATTTAACCGTTTTCCCCTCTTTTGATATTTAAGGTGTTGCAATGAACATCCTTGTACCAAGTTTTTGTACTGATCTTAGTCGTTAAGAGGGTTTCCTTGCAGGAGACTATAGGGCCAGAGGAGGTCAATAGGTTAAAAGTCAATATAGAAATGGCCAGACTGCTTATCTGTGGCGTCTGGGACTGATGAGGTAGAAATAATTGTAGCATCCTTACCTTACCTATTGCCATCGCAGGTGAGTTCGAGGGAAGGGAGAGGAGAAACAGAAGTGATCATAGGTAGAAAAGGGCGAGGCAACAGAAGAAGCCACCCACACAGCCCCTCCGTGTCTGTTACAGTCATTGATCTCTACTTGAACCACGGGCCATTGGTGTTAGCATCTTCAGATAATACTCTCATGGGAACCGCCCACAGGTTGACTTGTGCGACGCAGTGAAATTTGGGTGCAAAAGAAGCAGGAGCAAAAGGAGAGTGTCTGTGTTGGCACAGAGCCCCCAGACTGTTCATAATAGAGCTGATGGGTCTGGTTAGACTGACCTTAGTTAGACCACACAATGGACTGGCTTCCTTGGATTGAGATTGTGGACGTGCAAGGCAATGACACAGGGGTTTCTGCATGAGAGGAATGATTTGAATAATTAAAAGTTTGGTATTTATAGAAGAGAACGTCTCACACGAGGGGATAAGCTGATGAAATAACCATCAGTCTGTAAAGCAGAAGTTTCTATCTCTTTGGCTCTGTTCTTTTTGGTCTCACCCCAGAGGTAGCGTCTTCAACATAGGTCAACCTATTGCAGGAACAGTGTTGGTGGCAGGTACCTTTCCAGGGTGTGGGCTAGGTTTTGGAGGTATGAGAACCAAAGGCAAGGTGCCTGACCTCAAAGAGCCCACTGCTGAGGAGGGAGATGACGTGCAAACTGATAACTGCCTTCTCACACAGCAGGTAAAGAAGAGGAGGGTGTACAGTTTTACCTACTTTTTATTTTGACGCTGTTCTTTGGTGGTGCCTCTGACACCTGGAAACATCACATGCAAGGGCAAACAAGGCAGCTCTCTGAAGATGTCTGAAATTTGCCAGAGTCTGTTCTGTGGGCTTTTGCCAAAGGTTCCCATTATATCCCGTGTGGGTCCCCGATGTGGTCCTATAACATGATGTCCCGAAGAAAGTCCTTAAGGAAATCCAGAGAACTCGGGAGCCCGGCTTAGAGTTTTTCACTCTGACAAGGAAAGTACAGACACTGTCCCATCTTCTCCGTGGTGTGGGTTGGGCGGAGCTGGGTCATGGTTGAAGGCAAAGGAACTCCGTCCTCTGCCCAGGTGGCTTCACCGTGGCAGAAACATCACGTCCTGCCCTTGTCACCGCCTCTCCCTGTCCACCATTACTCATCATCTCTACAGAGACAGCCCTGGAGGAGACCATCAATTGCCAATGCAATTCAGCAGATACACTTCATAAATTTTAATTACATCCCCACTGAAAATGAATGGTCAGAAAATATAAAACATCTGCCATCCAGATCATTTACATTTTTCTTACGATAAATCATCAACAATATCTGAAACCATGGCTTATATCATGTGAGTGTAGGAGGTCATGGGGAAGGACCGCTGTCCATCCTGCGGTCACCGGTGGGAGCCCGGCCCCTCCTTCCTGTGTGCGGGCGGCAGGGCAAGGGGCAGGAAGACGCCCAACAACCTGGAGATTGCTCTGGGAGCACTGTGGCCCATCCTTGTAGATATACGTTCCCACGTCTTATCTAGAACGGCTAATTGATGTAGTTACTATTATTTTGTCAAGAGAAAAGCCAGAGCTTGTTTAAGTAAAAGAATATTTAGCCAATTATGACGAAGAAAAGCAGGCATTTATCGCTCAAGTGGCTTGTTTATCTACCCTGCAGGCAGTCTAGAGAGGCAGGTTCATTTTCAAAAATAAATTTTTATTAAAATTATATTCATAAAACTCCCATTTGCCTCTAAGCATCTCCCATGTTGTAAAGCATCAGCGGAGGTACCCCGGCGGGGACAGGTCTCCTGGGGGATCCTCGGCAGGCAGCAGCCCTGTGGCTAGGGAAGGAGCCTTGGGGAGACAGTAGCTAGACTATGGGGTCCTGCATCAGCCCAACTGCAGACAGGAGCCGACCTGAACGGACCCCTTCCAAAAGCAGATCGCGTGTCCTAAGGGGAAGGTTCCACAGCAGAAGGAAACGCACAGACGCAGGTGGTGGGTGGGGTGGGGCATCTCTGGCCTTCCGCGATTCCTGATATCAAATTCGACGACGGGAATAACGGGTGACCATTACTTTTCTGAAGGTCCAAGAGGCATTCCAGTATCAGTTCAATATCTTTACAGTCGAGGACACCAGGGTCTCATGACCCGCCCGTTCAGGCTGCAGTCACCAGCGCCTGTCGTCTTCTGCACCTGGGTCTCCCCAGGGCTGGTCGAGTGCTCACCTGTGCAAGCTCCGCTTCATTGACTGAGCTTGCCATGGACCCTTCTGACTCCAACGCATGCCTTTACAGCAAAGCATGCCAGGTGTGGCGCACAGAGCAGAACCTGGAAATACACAAAAAGTAGTGTGAGATACGGTCTTCCACTCAACAAAACAACCAGGAACCGGACTGCTGATGGAAGAGTATATCATGGGACCCATGAGATGGAAAGTGCAGACATGCTGGTGGGTGTTATTTCAAGGTGGAAGGCTCTGGGCTAGTAGCATGAGAGCTGGCCCACCACTATAATTGAACTCTCTTCCTGTTTGCCAACACTCTGACATTGTGTCATGGATTCTAGTTGGTGTTTCTTCCTCTGATGGGATGTCACCTTTGACAAGGTCTCGGGAGATCCACGCAGGTGTACCAGCCTTCTCCAGCCCCTTCCCACAGGGTCTACCTGGAACTCCAGGCTGACGCCAGTGGGTAGTCTTTTCTAAGTTGATACTGCATTTCCCTTTGAAGTGAGCTGGGCTGCCTAGTGATTTCAAACGCTATAGAGGTGACTTAATATACATGAAGACTTGCTAAAAATCATGAGAAGATGTCATTCAGCATCGACACACAATTTTCCTTTCCAGTGTAAGTCGTTTTTTTTCAGTAGGCATTAAAAACAGTAAAACCCTAAAGATTACTGAACAATTTTTTTTTTATTTTACTCTTCTATTTTGAGTGCGGATGTTCTGGCTGACTAACATTCTGTTTTCAGATTCTATTGGATATACTTCTCCAGTGTTCCTTGGCTCTAATTACAGTGGAATGTGCCTGCGAGATGTCCAACAGCTGCCACGTCCTTGTGAAAGGGAGCTAGCTGCTCCTGTGAGGGAGTCTGACGCTAGTCCCCTCCGCAGAGGGGAGCTGGAAGCTGCCATCTTTGTCTGGTTAATTAAGAATGAGATGGAGTAGAAATGAACCTGGATTTCTTTGGGGCTTGGATGTAATAAAGATGAATGCCATTCGTTTGGCTTCAGCATATTTCTGCTTCTGAGGCAGGGGTGGGGGTGGGGTAGGGAAGAGGCGTTTTTCATCGTAACCATTTCTGACAGGTCTAGAAACTTCTAGAAAACGAGCGTCTTATCTACCTAACAGACAAATCTATGACACACCTGTGGGATTCCATAGTAAATGTATGTGATGCTTTCCTTCCCGTTCAGATTGGCAGATGTCTTTGGGGGCCTAGCATATTAGGAATATTTATTTCTCATAATTTTCTAAAATTGGAATGTAGGAAAAAAATACTGAAGACATGTTAAGATAAACTTTTTTTTTTGTCTTTTTCACTTTTTCCCAACATGTCCCTTTTGGGGACATCCCGAACACAAATTTATTTAACTTCAAGATGCATAAGAGTCTAAACTTTTTAAACCCTCTAAGCAAATAAGATCTATTTTGGCTAAATAAAAAAAACCCCACTAAGTATTATAACTATTCCTGGTCTATACATAGTAATGAGAAAGGGTCTAGTGAGAAATTTGAAAGAAAAAATTTAATGAAGGTTTGAAGAAGACAAATGATGTGTGCACAGAGGGAAGAGTCACCCCACAGAGCCTAGGGACCCCTCTCCCTCCCAGAAAACCGTACGCACACAGCATCCTCTTTGATAGGCAGGTTCTGAGGTGGGTGCCCTATTTATAGTTTATAAACACAAACAAGTCCCCAGAACACACGTTTAACAGCAGGCCCTCTCCTCCACCTGTGTGATGTCTACCATCACAGTCCCACCCAAAGGGCCTTCACCCTGGAGGGAAGGTTGGTCTTGGAGGCCGGTCCTCCATAAGTAAGCTCGTTTGCAGACCAAGAACTGGGTCAGAGGAGAGTAGGGGCAAACATGTAGCGGGATACTTTAAAACATTACGACAACTGTGGGGTTTTCTAAGAATCGCTGACAAATGTGCATAGTAAATTGAGGTAGGAAGAAAAAGGAAGGAGTCAGGTGAGACTTCTATTTTAATACGAATAATTCTAATTCACCTTCTGTCTGAGGAACCCAAGATCTCCTCATTCTGGCATGAACAGAACCTTGCAAAGGACATGGACCAACGGGCGGCCCTGCAGGGCCCTGGAGCCCTTTCTGCTTTCGGGCCACGCTGTGCTAACACTTCCGTGATATTCCACACAGTCTCCTCTTCAGGTAGGATTGGTTCTCAGGTTGGGAAACAATTGCCAATGGCTCAACGACCCTGTGGGCTCAACTGGGAGCGCCTCTCTCTTGTTTAAATCCTAGGATGGACTCCTAAGGCCTTCAAAATAAAATTCAGTGTGAACGTGTTATAAAGAAATGTATACCTATGATGACGTCTTGCTCCATGTGTCCACCAAAATTATAAATAGGGTCTACTACTGTTTTCATTCTTTCTTACCCTATACGTCTGGGTCTATTATTTCTTGAAAATTCTGGAAAGTCTTTATTGATTGCTTCTTTTTAAATGATAAAACAGATTAAATTGGTAACCAGCTCTATGCTCCTTTGGTTAGCTTGCTTTATCATGACAATAAAAATTTGGTCTCCTTTTTAAAAATACATCTACTGCATTCAACGGAGCCATTGGCGGTGGACCCAACAGCCCAGCTTCTTTCCTTTTAAGAATCTTGCCCAGTCACTTTCCGAGCCCTGTTCTTCAATCGTGAAAGTCGGCCAGCTTTGTGTACCCAGCCCTGACAGATCATTTTCAACTTTTATTGGTCACAATTTGTTTCCCTGGATCTTGTTTGCCTTTCAAATCTTCAAAGTGAGTGAAGCTTCCTTCAGCCAGGATGCATCTGTTTACAGAATAGAGTTGTGGTTTTTGGAAGACTTGTGGTGTTAGAACATGGGGCTGGGAGACGCAGGCCACTGTCCGAGTTCTGTCTAAATCCACATTCACCCCCCCCCCCCCGCCAGCAAGGGGGTTCCTTGAAACTTAGAGCCCTTCACAAATAGGAGAAGTTAACTTTCTTAACATTTACCCTGTCCTGCTATTGAGCCCTCTGCTCTGACGGCATCCACGGATGGAGTCTATCTGTTTATTTTTTCCTGACATTGTAAGCTATGTGGTTCAGACACATTCCTGTCCTGGCCAGCAAGTACACTGCTCTTTGGGGCTATTGCTTGAAACCTGAATGAAGACAATAGTCGTGCATTCACATTGTGTGGTGAGTTGATTGTATCATCTGAGCCCTGTTGGTGTGGGGGACACTGTTTCTCATGTTCAGGAAACCACTTTGCTGCATCCCCTTGGTCTCAGCTCTGGATGTTCTTGGAACTAGTTCGAACAATAGTCTGGAACAGACATTTTGCCTCTCTCCAGCCTCTGCCCTTACTTTGTCCTGCTCTTCCATGCTTCCAAATATGGGTCAGTTAAACAAACATAACAAACTAAAACACCAAAAAGACAAAAAAACAAAACACTGCTACCCACGGATGAAATAACGTCGTAGTCTGAGAATGATTCCTTTAGAATCCCTTACTTTTATATTCTCCAGAAAATCTGTGAAGACAACACAGACACACACATGAGTCTTCCTGGGCTTCAGGGCAGTCTCAGCTGGCTAAAGCACTGAACTAAAACTGTAAATGAATCCTGCTGTCTCAGGCTGAAGGACACCAGGGAATGATATGCCATCTCTTTAAGCCCTGACAAGATGCACGCATCATGAGCACCTCACATTTGTGTTCGGAGTGCTTTGCCGCTTCTTACCTTAGCCCCTCACGGTTCCCCTGAGTTGCGAGGGCGTGAAGGCAGCCAGTTGGCGGCATTGCTGGTTCACCGTGGCACAGAACGAGCCAGCACCAGTCAACATTAGCCTCCTTCGGGGCTGACCAAACAGGCCAACCACAGACCCAGAGAAGCAGTGTTGACTCTGTCTAGGAGCCCTGCTATGTTGTGAGTGTATAAGGTAGAGCTGGAGCCTTCTCCCAAGCATGTGTCTCTTTCCTTGAAGGAAACAAAAAAGCCACTGATGGAATGTCCCTTAAAGATTCCTTCTTCTTCGCTTCACATTCTTCCAATGTTTCTCCAGTGTTGCATGTTAGCATAGAGTTGTCCGGGTCATGGATCGTCACTAAAGAGAATTTCTGATCACCATCCACATTGTGGATCTCACCGGCTATGCAGACGATGGAGGCTCCATCACAGAGGCCAAGTGCAGATGCAAAAGCTCACTCCTGCGGACCCCCACTGCCCAGTGCGCCTTGTGTCCACTGCTTGTCCACTCTGGCTACTCTCTTCTCTACTATTGTTCCTTTTCTCCTAAAATCTGGTCAAAAAAGCATTGCCACCACAAATGTTGTCAACTAAGTTGGATTTGGTAAAGTCAAATGTTCTGTATTATTTCATCTGCGATGTTCTTCTTCTTGGACTATTTGCAATTTGTATTTTAAAATGGTGTCATGCATCCTGACATGCCTTCCATCCCAGCCCTGTTCTTGGTCCCAGCAGGGTCACACCGTGCATGGCAATAGGCCCTTTCAGGTCTCAAGGTCAAGCTCCATTAATCTCGGGTGGTTGGAGTTTATCGTAAAGACATGAAGGAATAAAGTAACTGTTTAATCCAGGGCTCTTTTGAGAGTGAAAAGAGAATCATGTCACAGATGCAACTAACTGGGACCACTCTGCCCAGAGTTAGCTGTGTTTTTTCTTTCTCCCTCTTTATAGATTTTGGAGACTAGAATAATCTAATGTTGGACTTACTTGCTAAATTCTTAGATAATTCCACAATAGAAAGGAATAGGGCTTTAGGTATTATGTAGGGGTTGAATTAATCTGTAGAGACAAAAACACAAAGTAACAGTGTCCTCAATGCTTCGGAGATGTATTCCTCTCTCACATAAAGATCTGAGAGGTTACAGTGGCTCTTTTCTGCTTCCCCTGTGTGACTGCTTTGCTCTCTGGGGCGCTGTCCTCGCCACAGGGTCCGAGATGACTAACTGTCATATCACCTTCCTGCCTATGGGAAAGGGCAGCGGTCTGAGGCCTCCTTCCGGCCCTCATATTCCTTCCGTTCCTGCCTCTTCACGTCCGTTCACATCCCATTGGCCGGGACGTGATCCTCTAACATCCATGAACTGTACATTTTCTTCTAAGAAACTATACGTGCAACTAACCATGGGAAATTCCATTAGAAAGAGAGACTAGGAGCAAACAGGTACTTGGGGTAGTCAACAGTTTCTGCCACACTCAGCACTATGATGGTGGGAAGGACAGAGTGACAAAAGACATGAAATTCTTACCCACTACGTCCTGTACTTTGTGGTCCTTCAACTGACCGTGTTGTGATCAATGTCACGTAGCATCTAGAAGAGCACTGTTACTTAAACCCAAAAGTTCCAGTGCAAAATCCTGGAAATCTCTATCTCTAATGGTGGAGGTATTGTAGTAAGTCACATGCAAAGCTTACCTGATATCCACTCGTTTCCAAACCGTGACATTTCATTCTCCTTCACCACAGAATCTCAGGGTGTTTTTAAGAACACGTGCAGAAGCCCTTGTCATTCTGTACTTCCTGCATTATATTTTACAGCTAAAAAGATGCCTTTCTCAAAGTCTCCAATTCTACTGGTTTTCTTTTTTTTTCTAACCATGCTAAATGCCCCTTCTTACCAAGGAGATGATGAAGTTTATTATGGTCATTAAGATCTTGATACAATTTAATCTGACTCCACTTTGAACAAAGAGGTGCATGGCTCCCTCTTGGAAGGGGATACTTTTCTATATTCCCACAACTTTTACACCCTTCTTCATCTGCAAGGTTTTTTTTTTTAAGGAACTATGTATGTTCTTGAGGCCGAGTGATGAACCATTGCTTTTGCATTCTTCAAATTATAACATCCATTATAAAAAAGAAAGAGAAACACTCCCACGCCCTTGTCCCCCAGAGAGTCAATAAAGATGCTCTGTGCTTTGTTTGTGGTCACTTAAATAATAGGAGAGCTCCCCCTACTGATTGGCATTGGAGAATTAAGGAGGAGGGGCCAATCCCAGGCCCTCTGTGCTTCCTGCACAGACCACGAGGCAAATCAAAAGGAAATCAAAAGGCAACCGTGTGACTTTGGCTTTGGAAATTCTTAAACACATCAGCATTTCTCCGGCAGAAAGATTTTCATTTCAAAGGTTCTAACTGGTTATTATTATTCCAAGCAAGGGAGAGTTTAAAAAAAAAAAAAAAGGTTGAACCATCATAATCATGGTGGTGTCTACAATGAGGGGTGCCATTAAGTTGTATTGTTTGTTTGCATAAAACGACATCACCTTGCTTTGTTTGGGGGTTTGTTTACGAAACAGAAGCTAATTAGACCATAACTATCACTTCGTTTTCTGAGCATTAATGAAGCCCTCCTGGCCTTGCCGGGTTCGGGGGCCAGGCTCAATCCCACGCAGACCCTCCGGAGTTACATAAGAGGTGAGCTCATCTTGCGCTGAACTGTCAGATGATTCCATTGCAGGAAGAACGGCTGCGGGAACATGGCATTGGAAAGCCCGTTCACTCTGGAAAATGTTGGATTCTATTTTTACCAAATCACTTAAACTTTCAATGTTGTGAGAGAGATTTATTTAACATACGTTTTACAAGCCGCTTTGAATTGCATATTTTGGGGGGAAGGGAGGGGAAATCTAACAGCAGAGGACATTTTTTAAATGAAAATTGTTGTCCTGAAGGGACCAAACAAATGCATGAACTCTTGCAACCCTACTGTCTTGTCATCCTGTCCGTAAAAACGGTCAACATTTTATATCTGTGCCATTGTGAGGGAACTCCATCCATCTCCTTCAGACATACAGATACACATACTCTGTATTATTGGGGAACAGCATGTGCACACCACATAGAGCTGAGAGACTGCAGACCAGTGTTTTCATGGCCAGAAACCCTAACTAGGGAAGCTGAACCACATGTCTGGAGAAACAGAGAATTGTAGTGACGCTGATGAGCAAGTCAGATCGAGGGGGAAAAGGCCCATTTTTAGCAATCTCCTTTGTGGACTTGAATGCTTTTTAAAAACGGCTTTATGGAGATATAATTGACATCTCATAACATGCTCTCACTTAAAAGGTACAGTTCAGTGTGTGTAGTGTGTTTACGGGCTCGTGTAATAATCCATAATCCAAAATATGCTCAAAATTTTAGAGTATTTTCTAGAAGAAATCCTATATGCATAGAAACCCCTATCACCTCCTCCATACACACACACACCCTCCCAACTGCTGCTCCAACCCAAGCCTGACCCTGACCTACGTCTGTCTCTATGGATTTGCTTATTCTGGACATTTCATATCAATAGAATCATATTGTATTTGATTTTTTGTGACTTGCTTTTTTCATGGCCTAATGCGTGAGGTTTATCCTATTCCCCTACCCCCTTTATTTTTTGTAGAGCCAAATAGTATTTCCTTGTATGGGCATACCACATTTTAATTATATATTCAACAGTGGGTGAACATTTCCATTCCACGTTTTGGCTCTTGTGAATAATAGCTGCTAACAACATTCACGTTCGAGTCTTGGTGTGCACATATGTTCATGTTCTCAGGTTCCTTGGGTTGTGACCAGGACTGAAATGCTGGGTGGGACATGTTTCACATTCTGAGGTACTACCCAACTGCTTTCCAATGTCAATATTCCATTTTCCACTCCCACCAGCAAAGTGGGTTCCGCATCCTTGACAAATTTGTTATTGGCTGGTTATCTGATGGTAGCCAGCTTAGTGAATGTGTCCATATTTACCCAAAAGAGAGGAAAACACTCATGTCCACACCAAAACCTGCCCACGGATGTTTGTAACACAGCTTTCTGTGTAATTGCCAAAACTGAGAAGCAGCTGCAATGCCCTTCAGTGCTTCCATAGGTGAACGGATAAACAAACCCAACTGCTGGGTCCATCTGGACCATGAAATACGACTTACCATTGAAAAGAAATAGGCTATCAGGCCATGGAAAGACATGGAAGAACTTTAAATGCATGCTGTTTAGTGCAAAGAGCCAATCAGAAAAGCCTAGATATTCTGCAATTCCAACTCCATGATACTCTGAAAAAGCAAAAACTACAGACACAGTCAAAGAATCAGAGGCCACCAGGAATTGGGCAGGAGTGGTTGCAGGTGGGGAGCACAGAGGATCTGGGGGGCAGGGAAACCCCTCTGCATGGTCCTACCACTGCAGCTGCAGGTAGGTCACTCTACTTTTGTGAACCCTCATGTCAATAAACTCCGGACTGTGGGTGATGATCTGTGTCCACGTACAAATATTTGATTGTAACAATATCCTACTCCAGTTGGGGCTGTCGATACTGGGGGAGGTGGTGCATCCGTGAGAGAAGAGAGATACGGAAATCTCTGTCCTTCCTGCTTAGTTTTGTTATAAAACTAAAAATTCTCTAAAAGTACAGTTTACTGAATGGGATTAAAACAAACAAAAAAAGTGATAGCTGAAAACCATGTGAGTTTGTTTGTAAAGTGCTTAGAACTGCAGTAGCCCAGGGTGAGCACCTAGTTCACACCAGCCATTGTGATTGTTGCCAGTCTGCTGTTGACATTGACATGCTGAGCCTGGAAGGGAGTCCAGCCTGGTGGCAGTCCATTCTCCCTGGAAACCCTGGGCAGGGAGAGTTTGAACACAGAATTAGGATGAAAAGTCTGATTTTGTAGCAATAACCCTGTTCTTTCTTCCTACATTTCCCCTCCACTGCCTCTCTCGTACAACATCAGTTTAGACATATTTTTTTCCTTTTATCTCTATTACTTAATCAAATATCTCCCTGGATTCAGCCCACTGGAGATCATTCGTATCAAAATTAATGACAATATACTTCAGCTGTTTGAACAAACTCACATTTTTTGCTACCTTTTTTTTTTTTTTTTTTGTCTGCAGATGGTAAAACTTGTATAGCTAGGTAATGGTGGACTAAACAACCAGAAATTAATTTGCGTTAATAAGGGTGCTATGACAGAGTTTAGGTCACAGTTGTTGACAAAATTGATGTTGACAAGCAACACAGACATCACAATACCTGCATTTATTTCTCTCCTGTAGTTACTGAACTGTGATATTACAGACATCTTACCAAACATCTCCCGTTTTTAGCTTCTGCAACTGGTAACAACCTTGAAGCTAGGCTAATAAGAATATCAAAAGTGTCCACCAGCACTGACAGTTTATATAGACTTGGGATTCCAAACTCCTTCTGTCCTCCCTGATGGGACAGCAGTCCAGAACAGGCTAAGAGGCCAAGTTAGATAATTTATAAAGAGCTTGTAGTTTCCACGTAGTGGAAGTGCAGACCCAAGTCCAAATAACAACAAACTGCAACTAGACCAGGAAATGGATAGTCACATGATCACGTGAGCCAGACATTCCTTTCCATTGGTGCATCATGGAATTCTCACAAATTCTTTTGAAGAAACATACGGACCCGCATTTCACTGATGAATCCATGGAAGGCAAAGGAGGTGACCGCTTGCATGCACGGAGTCAGGCTGCTCTGAAGGGAGTCTAGGTGTGAACCCAGGACTGTCCGAGTCCACAGTTTCCCTGCATGACCGCACAGTAGGTGCACAGAAAAGCTCGGGGACCGTGGGGTCTGGGGAGGGCAGCACAGAGCTGAGAGGGGCTGGCTGTGGCTCCACGTCCCATCCTCCAAGGCCCAGGTGCAAGCCAGCCAGGATACATGTGTTCCTCCCACGCCCAGGAACGCGGGAACCTTGCCCCACATCTGCACCTTGCACAGCGCCGCACCTTGGCAGGGTGGGTAATTGATCTATTACGGTGGTAACGTCTCATCGATTCCCCATCAGTCTTTTTCTCAGCTTTTATCTGAGGTCACTATGGGTTTTCATCACTACGCGATGTTTAACTAGAGGCATTGTGGAGCTGACACTCTTGGGAAAGCAGGAGAGGCCAATATGTCAGCACACGCCCAGGATGCTTTCAGTCAGCAAGGAGGGTGATATCTAAGGCCCGGGTGCTCCCCCACGACCTGCTCTTGCTGGCTCCAACAGCTACTTCTGGTTTGGAGTCAGCCAGGCAAAGAGGTCCTATCTATTTGGAAGATATTTTACCTCAGTGATATATGGGCTATAACTTCCTTTGCTCCTTTTGTGTGTGTGTGTGTGTGTGTGTGTGTGTGTGTGTGTGTGTGTGTGTCAGAGACAGAAACAGAGAGAGACAGAGAGGACAGATAGGAACAGACAGACAGGAAGAGAGAGAGATGAGAAGCATCAATTTTTTGTTGCAGCACCTTTGTTGTTCAGTGATTGCTTTCTCATATGTGCCTTGACCCAGGGGGGCTACAGAAGAGCGAGTGACCCCTTGCTCAAGCCAGTGACCTTGGGCTCAAGCCAGTGACATTGGGTTTAAGCTGGTGAGCCTTGCTCAAACCAGATGAGCCCGTGCTCAAGCTGGCGACCTCGGGGTTTTGAACCTGGATCCTCTGTGTTCCAGTCTGACGCTCTATCCACTGTGCTACTGTCTGGTCAGACCTTTTTTCTTATTGTGAGTTTTGTGCTAGTTTGTGTGTGTGTATGTGTGTGTGTATGTGTGTGTGTGTGTGTGTGTGTGTGTGTGTGTGTTTGATTCAGAATCCAGAAAATACATCAAAATTCCTGATTTGCTATTGAGATCATTTATGAAGTTCCAACCTGGGCTACCGATAGAGGGTGTTTTTATTGTTAGTTACGTCATTCTTGTAATAAGGACACAGTAGACATTCTCAACAAGGAGAAGAATTTAGTGATATCGTCTTTGGCATGTGGTATCTTACTTTCTTGTCTGGACAAAAGCATATTTAAAATCGTTTTCTATAAACCATTGCTTAAAATATAACACTTGAGCAATTGGTGAAAATAAATCCAATATGGTGTTTCTTAAGTTTTCTAAGGAAGACTATTTTCTTAAGCCAACATCAAATGTGATGTGCTTGAAATAAAATAGCTCCTTTTCTATAAGGTATGAATAGTCTATAAATTCTTTCAGGACTGGGATGACCATGCCTGTATATCATGCCTTTGTCCTTAAAATCCAGTTTAATTCATGTTTAGTAGCATTTGTTTGTTAATGTCTTAATGTCTGAATTACTTTGGCTGTAATAGTGCTGCTCTGCATTGTGAAGCATGGTGTGTGCATTATTATTTATCTCTGTTGAGTGTAGAAAGAATACAGATTGGTTAAAAAGACAATTTGGAATTTAATTCTTTAAAAAATAGAAAAATTTATCTAAAATGAAAGCTTAAAATTCTTTGACAAAATAGTCCTTATTTAGAATAAATGTCCTTGTCTTGACAGTGAGTGGCTCACTGTGGTCCAGCATCTCAGGCTGCATGGCCCACTTTCCCTGGCTCCAACTCTCCGCCACATTGCTTATCTATCTATCTATCTATCTATCTATCTATCTATCTATCTATCTATCTATCTATCCATCTATCCATCTATCTATTTATCTATCTATCTATCATCATCTATCTATCATCTATCTATCTATCTATCTATCTATCTATCTATCTATCTATCTATCTATCTATCTATCTATCATCATCATCTATCTATCATCATCTATCTATCATCTATCTATCTATTTACTATCTATCTATCTATCTATCATCATCTATCTATCATCTATCTATCTATCTATCTATCTA